>NC_022030.1:59996486-60004364 GCF_000317375.1 Microtus ochrogaster
GACCCCATCCCTGCCTCCCCTCACCTCCATTATCTCTCTGCTGCAGCCACACTGGCCTGCCTGTCCTCATGCACACAGTACTTACTCTGGCCTCAACACCCTTTGTCTTCCTATTCCTTCTAGAACCATCTTCAAGGAATCCACATAGCTTGGTCGCATGCACCTTATAGTACCCCTAATACTCTTCTACTTCAAGGCCCCTGGAAGCTGCGTGTTATACTCCGTCTGTCTGTGTCCCCCCAAATTCATGCTGAAACTTGATTCCAGACTCAGAGTTGTGAGCAAGCAGGTCCATTGGAGTGCTGGAACAGAGGTTTCTGTTTTCACTAAGGACCATGGGAACCAGGGGGACCCCTTTGTCTTCTGTTCTTCCACCATGTGAAGATACATCAAGAAGGCCCTTACCAGCCATTAACAGCTGGCATTTCCCATCTTGTGTGGTGTGACTTATACAACTGCTGTTTAAAAAGTTCTCAGTTTGAAGACTCTTGTTATAGCTCCAGGAGCGAGCTAAGACGCTGCCTGACTCAGATGACTTTCCCTGTGGTAAAACCCAATAAAATGTACACTTATTTGTTTTGTTTTCTGCCTATAGTTTATAAAAAAAATTCTGTGAAAATAGGGGCTTGTTTTATCTAGAATCTCTTTCTCCTTCTCTCTCTCTCCTCAAATGATGCCATTTGGCAATGATGTTAATTAATTCCCTAAGTGAATGAATGGAAGCTTTAAAAAACTCTAATGATCAAGCTATGTGTCTATATCTATCTATCCAGGACTATGTAACTAAGCAAGCTCCACTAACACCATATAAAGAGAATTTTCTCAGGTTCTTATTCTTCAAAAGAATTTGAAGTGTGTGTAGTGTGCCTTGCCCTGTGGATGTACAGAATTTATCAGCTACAGCCCTGTGTTGGGGAATTTGATTCCCTTTACATTAAATAATGCTGCAAACAGTAGGAGCCAACTGCTGTGCCGTGTTCTTCCGAGTATGGAATACATACAGCATGCTGTCTTTGGCTTTGGGACTGCAAGAACAGCCAGGAGCCCGTTCTTCATGTAGCTCCTCACAGGCAGACAGGCAGAAGGAGGAACGTGTTACAGGCCAGACATGACAGACAGATCCCAGTGAGCACGGGACAGAGATTCAAAGGCTACCACCCCCAGCTGGGGAGTGGGCATATTAACCCATAGGCTTTCCACTTGACATTGCCCAATGACATTTTCATTTCTGATACTATGTTTTTTTCCTTCTTAGAGTTACATTGTTTTTATACTCTCTTGCCAATTGTATCAAAACTAGCTGTACTATCCCTAAACAAAAGCTGCAGTGGGTGACTGGGTTGTCTGCACATCTCTTGGTTAGATCTGGTCATATCCTTCTAATGACAAACATAATAGGTGAGAAAAGGGAGTGAGGCTGGGCAGGAAGGCATGCTCTCTGCTCTCTGGGTGATGGAAGACAGTGATGAGAAGATGACATCACACTGGCACCTCCTAGTGCTGGATGATACACTGGCCTCGCTCCTAGTGCTAGCTCATACAGAAGGTAGACAGAGCGGCCAGCCTAACTAATGCCAACCAGGATTGGAATCTATGCGTCAAACAGAGCCCTGCTTGTGAGTCTCCGGAGCTGAGTCAGTGTGACAGACTTTCAACAGAAAGGGTCCAGACAGTAGGGAACCAAGCTTTTGAGAAAAGTGAAGTCTGTGATGATGGAAGACCAGGTCAAAACACAGTTGTGAAACATAGAGTTTATGCCAACGATGCAGGCAGGCAGAGAACATGCCCGCCGTGGCATGGTTTGCACTCTAGATATTCAGCTTGAATATTTCTAGAAACTACTGTGAAAATGTAAAGCACTGCTAGGTGACATACAGTCTCTAGAAGGCTGCACACTTAAAAAGCAAAGCATATTTCCGCCAGCGAAATACTAAGCTCAGCGAACTACCCTCTGTTCCTGCAGCCATCCTGTGAGCATCCTGCTCAAAACCAGCTTCCTAGTTCCAAAAGATGTGCTTCAAGCTGCATTGGCTGAGACCTCGCTCAAGCTAACAGCTCAACCCTGGCTCCACAGACATTAGCACTGGGTTAGGATGACCTTTAACCGAAGCTCCAGGCTGGAAATGCTCTTTCCAGCTATGCCCCATATGCCAGGCCGACGTACCCTTGCTGGTCAGGAAAGGGGGGCTGGGATAGCCACAGACCTCTCAGGCCTGGGTGAGATGGTTGCAACACTGAGCAGGCAGGACCTGGACTCTACACGCCATCCACCCAGGTGATTCATTGGTCTCCCTTACCACTCTTATGCCTTTTGGACCCCCGGCTTCTTAAATAGCATCTAACGTCTTTGCTAAGATAAAACTTCAAGGGCATGGGTGGGTCCCAAGGGGCTACAATTAATTGGCCCTCAAATCTTCCCCCAAAGAATGAAAGTGCCTTTGAGGATATGAATGGATTAGAATTCCCCCAAGAAAGAAAGGCTGCCAGGGGTGATGTTTCCCTTTGCTATTGTTTAAAGAGCAGAATGTGTTTCTTTTTATCCTAATATAAGAACTAATGCAATCGGATAATAAAAAGCAGAGGTGGAATTTCTCCTTTAAGGGAATTTCAAAGGGCTGTAATCTCCCTTTGAAACTGAAATGACTTCTAAGTGGGACCTGCTCCATACACAGGGCAAGCTGGTTTTTAAACACGCCCAACGTGAGTTACCCACCTGACAGCTATGCGATGTGTCCAGATGCAGACAGACGGGTTGCATCTTCGAGGTCACCTCTTTCAGCATGGGAACTATGAGAAACATCCACCTTAGAGAGGTTCAGTTTTGCCTTTTGAAAAGGAACTTGGCTGGTGGAGCCCTCCTTTTCTATTTCTGGTGCTATTTAAATTAATTCCAGTCTTCTTCAGAGGTGAGGGGAATTTCTCTGATAAAAAGCCATTGATGTCTTCAAGTTTTTCATCATCTTTAAAAAAAAAACACTGCCCTGCACCATTTTATGGAGGCTAATTTAATGGAATGTCGTGTTATTTATTTTACAGTGTGGATCTGAGGTAAGGGGGTGGGGAAGAAGCCTGGATCTTTCTGATAATGAAAAGCAGAGTTTTAAACATTGAGAAAATCAGAAAAAGGGCAAAATTATATAGAAGCATTATGATATATAGATGCAGGGTTTTTTTTAGATTTTCTTTCCTTTTATGTGTATGAGTGTTTTGCATGTATGTATCTCTGCCCCACGTGTGCACCTGGTTCCCACAAGGCTAGAAGAGGGCAGCAGATCCCCTGGGACTGGAGTTAGAGACAGTTGTGAGCCGCCCTGTGGTTGCTGGGAATTGGGGAGGGAAGGATGTATCTGGTTCACACTTCCATAGCACTGTACATCATGGAAGGAAGTCAGGGCAGGAACCCACAGAGCAGGAACCTGGAAGCAGGAGCTGATGCAGAGGCCATGGAGGGGCGCTTCTAACTGGCTTACTCCCTATGGCTTGCTCGTCTTGCTTTCTTATAGAGCCCAGGACCACCAGCCCAGGGATGGCACCATCCACAATGGACTGGGCCCTCCCCCATTAATCACCATCAATCATTAATTAAGAAAACTCCTTACAGACTTGCCCACAGCCTAATCTTATGGAGGCATTTTCTTAATTAAGGCTCCCTCCTCTCAGATGACTTTAGCTGTGTCGTGTTGACATAAAACCAGTCAACACTGTTGGGAACAGAACACCTTCCCGGAGGAGCCTCTTGCCTTGACTGGAATTGGAGGGGAGATGTGGCAGTTTCCAGGATGGATGGCCTCAGTGTGCGTCCAGGAGCAAATGACAGGAGCCTGCGGTGACTCACTTGAGTTAGGAGACCCTTCCAACAATCTGAAGAGCCGCCTAGCTTGGGGCTTTATTGGGGAACAGTGCCATAGGCAAAGCTGCGCTAGAGTTGGGGTTAACGTTTGGGATGAGTGATATGAGGCTGTGAACCAGCCACACCTGACAGGAAGACAGCGTGGGATGGAGAAGCTCGACTCCAGAGGACATATAAGTGGCTTAGAGGAGACTGGGGCAGGAATTGGTGAGAAGTTTGGAAATGGAGAAACCAGTGTGTGAGAGATACCTGTCAGCGAGAGAAAGGCTTTACTTAATGCCCAGAAAGGACAGGCTGTCCATCGGGGAGTTGGAAAGACGGTCAGACACAGGACAGGGGTGACATGAAGAGAAAAGCTGGCAAGGGCAGTACGGGAATCCTCGAGGAACTCAAGTGCCACCTTTTTTATTTTTCATTCCTCTTCTTGTGTTTCTGGTCACAGCAGCTGATAGTGGGAGGAGAGAAGCCAGGCAAGTCTAGGTCACTTTCATCCTGTACAACAGTCTGGACAAAATGCTTCTCAATGGCCCACATGCCGCGAAACTGGAGGTAGAAAAGGAAATAGGCAGTGTGATGTCAGAGACACAGAGTCTCTGTCTCACCCCTCCCAGGCCCACCTCACCCCTTCTCAGTCCTACCTCACCCCTTCCCAGCCCCACCTCACCCCTTCCCAGCCCCACCTCACCCCTTCCCAGCCCCACCTCACCCCTTCCCAGTCCCACCTCAACTCTTCCAGTCCCCCTCAATCCTTCCCCGTCCCACTTCATCCCTTCCCAGCCCCACCTCACCCCTTCCCAGTCTCACCTCACCCCTTCCCAGTCTCACCTCACCCCTTCCCAGCCCCATGATGCCTACAGGTCATTGGACCTGTGAACGGCACAAATGCTTCCGCTTCCCACTTCAACCACAATATCTACTTCACATTCTACATCAACGGACAAGGTAGCTCTGCTTTTCTGTTTTCCCACAGAGAAAAATCTCTTTCAGTGGGACAAGTTCCCCCGCCTTCAAGTTCTACAAATTTACACAGATTTGGGGGATTCTGGTTTTATCTGGTGTTCTCTCATTCAACCTGAGCCTGTGCAGACCCCAAGGTTTATGCTCCAGTCCTGAGAAAGCACCTTGTTAAATCTAAGGGCAGGGGTCACCCGGGGTGGACAGATGTCATCTTCAGCTACTGAGACATGCTTCCACTTGTGTGTGTGTGTGTGTATGTCTGTGTGCACGTGTGTGTGTGTGTTGCCCCCATGTACCTGGGGACTGAATCTAAGACCCAGCACAGTCTAGGAAAGCACCCTACCACTGAACTGCACCCCCAACCTCTCTTTACTTTTCATTTCGAGATGAGGCCTCACTAAGTTTAGCCCAGGCTGGCCTTGAATGTGTAATCTCCCTGCGTCAGCCTACAGGCCTGCACTGTCAGCCTGGTGTATACTCCTTCCCTACACGTCCTCACTTCCCACAGTTCCTGCCTACTGTCATGGACTGAGGTGACAGCTTCTCTGAACAACAGGCAAAACAGAAGAACCAATAATTCCATGGAATGAAAAAAAATTATAAAAGGAGAGGTTTTGACTGGTCCCGGGTTTTGGCACCAGATGAATGAAAAAGAAGAAATAAAAGGAAGGCCATGACTGCTCCTAGGTACGGCGGAGGAGAAGGTTTGGTGTGTAAAAGGGAGAACATAGGCAGAGGCGTCTGGGAGGCACGGGCTTACTGTGACTTTCCTCCCACCCCCTCCTTTAGACTCCCTCCCCACCAGACAAATGCTGCCTTTCTTCCTCCCACTAGCCCCTCTGTTTCATGGACCCTGGCTCCTGCACTTGGCCCAAGCTCTGTCAGGGAAAGGTGCCGGCCAGCTGTGGGCCTGCTAGGCCCTGGGACAAAGTGAGAGCCATCAAGCATCCACTGGTTCATTCCACATAACCTCGAACTTGGCAGTTGTGCACCTGCTCAACCATGACCCCCATCCCACCATTCCTTTAATAAACACCCGACAGGGGTCTCCGGTGAATACCTGAGGAAGTTCTCAAGCTAAAGGCTCCTATTTGTTACACACTGTGAAAGACTGGAGGATCTGAACCCCACACCATGGTGTGGTTGCACCCCTGGGAAAAATCAAAGTTACCAAGGAAAGACAATCAGAGTTGTACCTACTCGTGATAGCTGTGATTCTCAGTAAACCCTGCTTGGTTTTTGAAGGGATCTGTTGGGCACAGAGCCATGATCTACTGTGAGCTTAACGGGTGCTTGTTACCCACAGCGGGACACCGTAGACCAAGCAGACGTTGGCACCCGCCAGTGTGGTTTGGCTCCCAGCCCTGCCACTGTTCATTTCTGTGAATTCAGACACGTTCTAAACCCCATTTTCTGCACTTGGAAAATGTGGCAAGCAATGTCCCGCTCGGAGAGGGGCTGTGACTATTAAACCTGACAACAGTGTCAAGCAGCGGTGGCCATGGGGCTCTGGCTGCCCCCCTGCTCCATAAGCCACTCAGGTGCCTGGCCTTAGCACACCATTTCTAGTAAGGTCTTTCTGAATACACATAATCAATGACCCAATGCTGCAAACAAAATTCCAACAGAGGAAGCTGAATATCACAAGTGTAATAGCTAGATAAAGGCAAACGTTTGGGTCTTCACTGACACCTTTCAAGCATCACAGTTTATATTCCATCATTGGGAAGCCATAGTCCATGAAGTAAAGTCTGAATGGAAGTGCAGTGATTGTCCCTGGAATAATGTGGTCAGGGCTAGAATCCTGGGTGTGCTTATGTGAATGCGTATGTAAATGTGTGCATTCATGTATGTGCACTGAGAACACAAATACACTTGTATAGACTATGCATGATTGCATGTAAGTGTGTATATGAGTATGTATGTGTCTGCATATGTGTAGATGTAGGAGTTTGACCGTTTATACATATATAGGTGTATGCATATATGCACACACATATCTATGTGAGTGCATATGCGTGTGTGTTTGTGTATGTGTCAATGTGAATGCATGTCTGGCTATGTTTATACATGTGTACCTATGCATTCATGCCAATGTTTTCTTGTCTCTCCCCCATTCCTGCCTGCATAGCCTCCGGCCTCCATTAATCACAGAAGTGGCACCTCATAAAGCTGCTGGACTCTTGTGCCTCATAGAGTCATCGTGTAGATTTACGGTGTGACATGTGGGTGACTGGTAACTGCTGCTTTACCTCCCGGCAGATGTCCATGTGGTAAATGCAGAACCAAGGCCTGAGACTGCTGGAGAGAGCCTGGGGCTGTAGCCAGAAGTGCGGAAAACACCTCATGCGTGGAAGGCGGCTAGTTGATGCTTTACGCCTCGCCTCTGCGCTCATATGGATTCTGTCACTGTTTACAACATCCGTCCACTGACTTTAACCCCTAGGCGGACAAAGAAGCCTCTGCCCTCAGGCTATGCTTCATTTTAAGATGTAAAACGCTCGACAAGCTATACACCAGCACAGAATTTTACCGCAAGAACCTGGACCCCATCTTCCCGGAACAAAGCTGTATCATTCCCACTGTCAGCCACTCGTGCCGTGATCTTAGGGCTGTCCCCGTCCTGGGAGGTTCAGAGAGTGTTGCTCCACCAGAATCTTCAGTGTCAGGTGAACAGGAAGACTCTGCGATGCCGGGTGTCAGGAAGAGCCCACAATGAGCATTCCTTGTCTATGAATGCAGAGTGTGAAGGACAGGAAGTGAAGTTAGGAGCAATGTATGGGCAGAAATGAGATGGCACCTGGCTTTTTGATGGTCTCCATGGCAGCTCAGAGGTGCTCACCGCAGAGGAGCAACTTCACAGACTAACTTTTCAGACATTGGTCTAAAGCAAAGCAGAGCCTAAGCCAAACCAACCATTGTTTCTCGAGGCTATCCCCTCATCCCACCCACCTACTCTATGCAACCCAACACAGTCACCAGGGAGGCATGGTTCTGGCCTCTCTGGCTGTCCCTATAGAGTTCCAACTGTGCAGCTGGCACAGGCTGCTGTCGTCCCTGAGACTCAGACC
>NC_022030.1:60005010-60026158 GCF_000317375.1 Microtus ochrogaster
AATATGGGGAGTAAAGTAGACTCCCCTACTCCTTAGAGAGTTCAGTAGTGGGTTCCTCTTCAATTAGACCACTCAGTCAGATCTTTAGGCTATCTCAGGACATAAAGAGCTAAGCTGCTGTGTGTTTGTGCTGGTCCCTGCTTCGAAGCAGCTACCTAAGAGCACTTGCCAATGGCCTGTCTCTGTCTTGGTCAAACTTAATGACAATTCATTCCAGGCCTTGAGTATCTGACAGGCAGTCGGAGAGAAGGTGGTGTGTGAAGAGAACCAGAAGCATCCAGAAGAAACAGATCAAAGAGCCCTGAGGATGTTCCAAGTCCCTGAGGCAGCTGTGTGTCAGGAGCTGGGCACTGTGTAGGAGGATGGATGGGACCAGGAGGCCAGTGTTGGCAGATGATGGGACTCAAAATGCCACGTAGCCATAAGGAGCCATAGAGAACCTCCAGGTAGAGGTTGAAGCAATGGCATAGCAGTGAGAAGCCAGAGGAGTGGGGAAGCCAAGGAACTAGTAGTTTTTCATCCAGGTGACTGGAGACCACGGTCAGAAGTATCATGGTGGCAGAAGGGGGGACCATATGACAACAGTGATGCTCCAGAGACCTGTGGTCTGTGAGTCACAGCACAGAGAGGCCAGGAGACACGAGTTAGACCCAAGAGTCTGGAGAGCCTGTGGATTGTGAAATTAATGAATGCATAGAGAAGAAGCAGCAGGTTTATGGCATTCTTAGATCAATTGCACAGATCTTCCAGAAGTCTGGTATTTGACTGACAGGAGCTTCTCTTCCTGTTCCCTAGGCCTGAGTCCCTGGTATTTTTTTTTACATCTTTGGACAAGCACCTGTGTGCTTTGAGGCATGTTTATAGCACTTTCAGTCACGGGTTCTCTGGGCTGTGAGTTTCCAGAAGTCTGACACCTACCGCACCATATATCCTATGTTCTTGCTTATGTCTTCTTGGGTGAGTTCTCCGCAAATGGCTTCCTTGCTCTCACACAGAGGTGGGGACTCTTGTGAGTGGGTCTTGATGGCCATTGTTGCCGTAACAGCTGTGACCCTCCAGCAGCCACCTGCACACTTCATTAGCCAAGCTGCTCTCCTCTGGCCCATTAATCAAGCTGTTAAATACAGGACTTAACACCACACCAAGCCATTTATCTGCCAAGGCCTGGGCTCCAGGCTCCTCCATCCCCTGTGGCGGTTGAGGAAACTGTTAACGCCTCAGAGCCCACAGCCCAGCTCCTGCCCCTGCTTTGCACATTAGCCCAAAGCACATGACCCCCCACTCTGGCCCTCTTTACCCTTCTCCCCTCTCTGTGACAGGTATGGAAGGGACCCACTTTCATGCATACCCAGACTTCACCAGCGTGTCTGTCTCCCTCGGCTACAGCTCTGTGGAAAGCTCCATGGCTTTCTTCCGTTTCCCTTTACATTGGCGGTGTGGAAGCTGCTTCTGGCAAAATGTCCGAAGGCTGTGACTGTCTGCACGGGTCAGATGGAATTAGAAGGATCTCCATGTAGTTCTAATCTCACTTCAGATTAGTACCTGAGTCCTGGACAGTGTAAGCAGGTGGGAAGAGTCCTGAACCCCTTAGGTATCCTCACCCTAGGCCGGACTTTCCCTTTAATGCCACACATCTACCAACCTGGCTGGGGATGTAGATATGGCTTGTCCCTCGTGACAGGGCTCCTTCCTGCATGGTTTGTCTGGTCTGCCTTTCCATGGCCAGGATGACAGAATGCACATTGTCCCAAAATGACAGCATTGGTTAGTTTTCCTAAGCATGCCCAAAAGGCCTCAGAGAGCACTCTGGCCAAGGAAGCAAGCAGGTAGGCTAACTGCAGATCTTCACCCCTCATCCCACTCCTCCAAATCCAATCCCCCAGTCTCGTCCACTTCTTCCCCTGCTCCCATCTCCAGGGGATCACACGGATCTACCCCTCCAACTCCCTCCCCATACCCACTGTTTTCCCCAAGTCCCTAACACCAGTACGCACTCCCTGGGAATCTACAGGCTATTCTGACCAGGGAAACTAGCAGGCTAACTGCAGATCTTCATATTTTCCTCCATCCCCCCAAGTCCAATCCCCCAGCCTCATCCCCAGCTCTGCAACAGACCTTCTGCTGTGGCCTCTTCTCACTCTCTGACCCCATTCCCAGGGGACTAAGCAGACCCTGGTGGAACACCCTGCTTTCTTCCCTCCTAGGGACCTCCTTCAGCACCCCTTCCTAGCCCAGCACCATTCCTAAATGTCAGCTCCCAATACCTAGCAATACATTTATTTGCCCATCATGTATCCACAGTGCCCATACTCATCAGGAACCCAGAAGAATTTCCTATAAAGCAACTCACAGCCATGACACCAGCAAAATGAAAAGACAGAAAACACACATGCATTTGTATGCATGCCCTCACCCCAACCACATAAAGACCTGTTGGGAGCACAGCATGAAGTCCTTGTGCCCACAGATCTCCAGAGAAACCAGGAATATGATGCACTACATAGGACTGCGTCTCCCACGGGAAAGATGTAAAACCTGCTCTTCCTACCAGAAAGCTGGGAATTGGAAGTGATTAATAACTTGATGGTCTGCCTTATCTGTTGAGCCAGGCCATATCAAACTCATACAACCAGGACCAGAGGTGGCGAGTAACCTAACTGATCTTTATAGCCAAGGGCTCCCCAAACTCTCAGTACCAGAGATACCTCATAGTCTAAATGACCCTTATATTATCTGTATAGCTAGAGGCTCCCCCAAGCTTCCACAACCTGGACCAGAGGTGGCTAATAGCCCAAATGACTCTACATTATCTCTTTGACCAAGATCAGGCCATAGCCATCCTCAGATCCTTAAACTAGCACAGATGGTCTATATCTAGAAACCATCTTCTTAGAAGAAGTGGCCTGTACCCTGAGTCAACTTTTGATGTGATTATGCTTCCTCGTGCACCAGGGGCTGTATTACACCAAGAAACCTTTTTCCAAATTTTACTTTATTTAAATTTGTTTGGAAGAACTCACCTGGCATCACATTTTCTGTGGTGGTTTGAATAGGTATGGCCCCCATAGTCTCATGTATTTGAGTGCTTGGCCCATGCGGAGTAGCACTATTAGGAGATGTGGCCTTGTTGGAATAAGTATGTCAATGTGGGGGTGGGCTTGGCAGTCTCATGTGCTCAAGCTATGCCCAGTGTGGTAGACAGTTCACTTCCTGTTGCCTGCTGATCCAGATGTAGAACTCTCAGCTACCTCTCCAGCACCATGTCTGCCTGCATGCTACCATGCTTCCAGCCATGATGATAATGGACTAAACCTCTGAACTGCAAGTCAGCCCCAGTTAAATGTTTTCCTTTATACGTGTTGCCATGGTCATGGGGTCTTTTCACAGCAACAGAAACCCAAACTAAGAGTCTCCCCAAGTTTGATCCAGGCTGATGAAGTCAATCTGGACAGAGTTTTCATTCTCATTTCTTTGCAGTTCACTTTGCTGCCTGCTGTAAGCACCAGCAGGGTCCCCTTTAAAGACCTAACAATGAAAGAATCGCAGACCAATTTCCCTTATGAACACAGATGCAAAAACACTCAATAAAATACTTGTAAACCGAATCCAAGAACACATCATAAAGATCATCCAGCATGATTAATTAGGCTTCATCCCAGAGAGTCATGCATGGTTCAATATATGTTAAACAACTAATCTACCATGTAAACAAACTGAAAGACAAAAACCACATGATCATCTCATTAGATCCAGAAAAGTTCTTTGCCAAATCTAACACCCCTTCATGATAAAAGGCCTGGAGAGATGAGGGATACAAGTGACATACCTACCTCAACATAATAAATACAGCTTACAGCAACCCATAGCCAACATCAACTTAAATAAGGAAAAACTCAATTGCACTAAACTCGGGAGTAGGACAGGCTGTCCACTCTTTCCATACGTACTAAATATAGTACTTGAAGTCTTCACTGGAGCAATCAGACAACTGAAGGAGATCAAGGGGATACAAAGGAAGAAGTCTAAGTCTATTTGCAGATGCTATGATAGTATATGTAAGTTGTAGGGGAATGTGTTACAGTTGTAGTGTTGTAGAGATATCCTGACTTATCAGGAAGCCAGGCTATACTTAGAGCTGCAATAGGACAGGTCTGGGGGGGGAGAGCCTCAATAGGACATGGGGGGGGGGGGTAGAGCCACAATAGGACAGCTCAGCCCTGGAGGAAAAGGTGTCCAGACTATCGGGAAGCCAGGCTACCTGAAGCTGAGTGCAGTGGGGGATGGTCTCCCCACAGGCTATAGAAATCCTGGATATAATCTTTCTGGAGAGCCACCACAGCTGAGCTCTCCCTTAAGGAAACATCCTAGCAAAGTTATCTGCTTCTTCTCTGGAGCCAAGATGGTTCTTCTTTTGCTAATGCTCTGCTAAAGGGGAAGCCCCTGCAGAAATGTAGCAATCTCTTCTGGCTCCATGAAAAGTTATTACTTTTTCTGCTCAGCATTGTTCCGCCTCCCGCCCAAGGAGTATCCTAGCAGGTTCTTCTGTTCTGTTCCACCTTGCTCAACCACCCTAAGGGAGCATCTCAGCAAGGTTTTTCTGCTCAGTCCCCTAAGGGACATCCCAGCCAGATTCTTCTATTTTGTAGAATGAAGATCGTTGCCCAAAACTCTTTTGAAAAAAAAAAAGATTTATTTGGAAAGGAGGAGTCCAGGAGAGGGGCTGCCTCTGCCAGGGGTGCGGGGGGGGGGTGGGAATAAACCATGACCCTTAACTGAACAGGCAGAGAGGCTTATGTAGGGCTTTTTAGGGGCGGAGTTTCCCCAGGGAGAAGAGGGGATTGGTTAGTTTTTCCCTGCTAAGGGATTGGCTAGTTTAGTTGGTCAGGGGCAGAGATGGCTCTGATTTCATGGTCAAACTGTGTTTCTTTCACTGGCTCATTGTTGCCAAATCTTACAACTCTAATCTGAGGACCAGGGCATATATCCTTCACGGGCTCTGATTCTAGGAACAATGTGTGTTTCTTTGACACTAGTTTCAGAGCCAGGGCACATGTCTTTAGTCCTAGGTTCAGAGATAAAGATGTTTCTTTCCTGGCCCAGGTCTCAGATCCAGGCTGTGTTTCTTTCACTGGTTCTGGGTTCAGAGTCAGGGTGCTCAGTGCCTGCTCCAGTTGTCCCTTTTACCATACAAACAACAAACCAAGTGAGAGACTTGTATGATAAAATCTTCAAAGAAAGAAATTGAAGAAGATATCAGAAGATAGAAAGCTCTCCCCTGCTCATGGATTGGTAAGATTGACATAGTAATGATGGCCATCCAGACAAAAGCAATCTATAGATTCAATGCAATCCCACATCAAAATTATAACACAATTCTTCACAGACCTTAAAAGTTCAATTTTCTGCTTTGTATGAAAACATAAAAACCCAGGATAGTTAAAACAATCCTAAATAATAAAAGAATTGCAAGAAATATCATTATCTGCAATAAAGTTGTACTACAAACAGAGCTATGGTAGCAAAAACAGCCTGGTACTGGCACAAAAACAGACATGTTGATCGATGGAATTGAACTGAAGACCCAGAAATAAATCCACACACCTATGGAAACCTGATTTTTTACAAAGAAGCCAAAACACACACTGGGAAAATTAAGACAGCATCTTTAACAGTTGTTGCTGGTCAGTGTGGATGGCTTCATGTCGAAGAATCCAGACAGATCTGTACTTATCACCCTGCACAACACTCATCTCTGAATGGATCAAAAACCTCAACATGAAATCAGATAGAGATGTTGAACCTGGTAGAAGAGAAAGTGGGGAATAGCCTTGAATACACTGACACAGGAAAACACTTTCTGAACAGACCACTGACAGCACAGGCACTAAGATCAACAATTAATAAACAAAGGGAACCTCAAGAAACTGAGAAGCTTCTGCATATCAAAGAACATCATCATTCAAACAAGGCAGCAGCTGCAGATGGGAAAGATTTTTACCAACTACACATCTTATAGAGGGCTATTATGCCAAATATACAAAGAACTTTAAAAAAAACTAGATATCAAGACCACAAATAACCTAATTTAGAAACAGGGTGCAGATCTAAACAGAGAATTCTCAATAGAGGACACTCAAATGGCTGAGAATCTCTCAAAGAAGTGTTCAACATCCTTAGCCACCTGTGAAATGCAATCAAAACTACTTTAAGATTTAATCTTATACCCATCAGAATGGCTAAGATCAATAAAACAAGTGACATCTTGTACTGGCAAGGATGTGGAGTAAGGGGAACACTCATCTATTGCTGTTGGTAGTGAAAACATGTACAGCCACTGTGGGAAACAGTGTATTAGCTCTTCAGGAAGATGGGAATCGTCTACCACACAATCCAGCTATACTCTTGGGCACATACTCAAAAGATGCTTCATCCTCACAGAGACACTCTCTCAACTATGTTTACTGCAGCTCTGTCTATCATAGACAGATGCTGGAAACAACCCAGATGATCCTCAACAGAAGGATGGGTAAAAAAAATGGCGTACATTTACACAATGAAGAATAATCAGATGTTTAAAAAAAAAGACATCATGAAATTTGCAGGTAAATGGATGGAACTAGAGAAAAAAACATCCTTAGTGAGGTATCCCAGACTGTAAAGACAAATATGGTATGTATTTGCTTACTTGTGGTTATTAGCTAATAAGTCAGTGAGGGGAGGGGGCATGAGGGAAGGAATACACGATAGACAACAAAAATTAATGGGTCATTGAGGGGTGGTATGGAAGCCTGAGAGAGTAGAAGTTTCTTAAAATATATACATATATGAAGGTGACATAAATGAAATAGCCAAATAATGGGTATGATGGCTAGTCATGGATATCAACTTGATTACATCTGGAATTAACTAAAACCCAAAAACTGAAGGGGCACATCTGTAAGGAAGCTTTCTTTAATTTGAAGTGGGAAGGTCTACTTCTAACCATGATTACACCTTTAATCCAGATATTTTGAGCTTGGAAAACTCACCTCTAATCTGGGCCATGCTTTCTGCTGGAAGCCTCTATAAGGACCTGGAAGAAGGAAGCTTTTGCTCTTTGCCTGGTTGCCCTTGACTTGATAGAAAGCTCATTACTTCACTGGCATTAAAGCCTACATTACAGGATTTCAGCCTATACTGAATACCAGCTGAGCCATTCAACCCCATGGACTGAGCAACTACTGGGTCCTTGGACTTCCCATTCCTAGCCAGTCATTGTTGGGTTAACTGGACTACAACATGTAAGTCATTCTAATAGACACACACACACACACACACACACACACACACACACACACATAAATGGAGAGAGACAGAAAGAGATATTCAGTCTGTAAATTCTGTTAGTCTAGAGAACCCTGACTAACACATCAGGGGAGCTCAACTGGTCACCTCTTGTCACCAAATGAATCTTTCAGCACTGGGAGTGGGTCACATCTAATTGAATAACTGGCCAAAAAGGTTCCATGGGAACCCCCAAACAACCCAGGCTGTTGCCAAGGCTATAGATTACTCTCTGCAAACTGACACGAAGACCCCATGCTGAAGACAACACCTATGCAACTGAACATGGAAAAGTCAAGTTAGTGCCTACACAGAACCTTTCACCCTTACATTTTAGCCTCTTTGGTTCAGGAAGGCATCCAGCAAACTGCCAAAAGAGAAGCATGAACACCAAGCCAGCCACAAACCCTTTGATCAACAATGGTGTCCTACATGCAAAAATATGCTAGGGCAATGGTGTCACAAAGCTTGGAGGAGTAACCAACCAATATGTGATTTGACATAAGGCCCACTCTATGAGATGGAAGCCATACCCGACACTGGCTAGGTGACCAAGGATTTGAGACTAGATAGCACAGGGACCTAAGGTAACAGCAAATACTATTATTCTAAAAAAGAAAAGCACTCATAAAATGACTACTGGTGACGTTATGCTGTATTCATAGATCAGTGTCTTGCTCAGCCATCATCAGAGAAGTTTCCTCCTGCAGCAGACGAGAACAAATACAGAGCCCCACAGCCAGACATTATACAGAAAGTGAGAGACCTTGGAACACTCAGTCCTAAATGGGATGTCTGCATCAAATTCCTTCACTCAGAGTTCAGAAACCCCATGGAAGAGGAGGTGGAAAGAGTATAAGAGTCAGAGGAGATGGAGATGTTAAGAAAACAAGGCCTTCTAAATCAACACACTCAAAGTTCACGTGAAATTACAGAGATCGAGGCAGCATGCACGGGGCCTGCATGGGTCTGAACCAGGTCCTCTGCACATATATGATGGCTTCCATTTTAATGGTTTTTTTGTTATTTGTTTTTTTGTTTGCTTATTTGTTTTGTTTTTTGAAACAGAGTTTCTCTGTAGTTTTGGGGCCTGTGTTTTAAGGGAAGCTCCTGGTAAATAAAAACCTGCCTTTTAGGCCTCTGTTGAGCCAATAACAATCTTTCTGTTTAATGGACCAAACCCTTCTGTTAGAACCTTGCCACCAGCACTGCCATGGTGGTGTTCCCACACACACATTGGGCCTAACAATAAACTAAATAGAACAATTGTCAACGGTGAAAATAAAGCAATAATAGTTCGCCAGCAAAAAAAAAAAAAAAAAGCCCAGAAACAGATAAATTTGCTGTCAAATTGTACCAGATCTTTAAAGAAAAATTAACACCAATGCTGCTCAAAATAGTCCATAAAAGAGAAAGGAAGGGATACTATCAGCCTCATCATACGAACCACTATTGCTCTTATGCCCGAGCCAGAGAGGGACACAACAGGAAAGGACCCTTTACACTTCCCAAGGGAATGTAAGTTATGCAGACACAATGGGAATCAGGACAGGGGTTCCTCAAAAAGCTATGGGGAAACTCAGGGTAGAGGGGGGCCAATGGGATACATAGGAGAGGAAAATGGGTACTGAGGGTGGATGTAAGCATAGTTCATTGATACTTATGTATGAAAATGTCTTAATGATTCTTCATATTTTGTATACTAATTTATAAATATACATTAGTTCAGTTCAATGTCAGGTCAGTTCTATTCCGATTTTAGAGTCAAGTTTTATGTCCACACAAATATGAAAGACAAGCTGTAATTTTTGGCAACCTAGTCAGACTACCCATTGAAAATGTATTTGCTGAGACCGAGGAGTTTGTGCTGTGCTCTGCTGGCCAGCAAAGACACAGAGGGGAAGAAGGAGCTTGCAATGGGGAAGGGGACATCACAAAGGAACTTGTGTAAGGTGGGGCCTCAGAGCAGGAAAACCAAGGCTGGGGAACACAGAGGTGGCTCCACCCTGGACTGACAGAGTACTGATTGCAGAACCCAGGCCCATCTGCAGAGTGGCAGGAGATTTTCTAGATGTACATAAATATATTTTAGATAGGCATTCTTCATATCTTTCAAAGATTATAGAATATGGCATTTTAAATGTTTTAATAACTTAGGACTTTTCATGACAATGAGACACTCTGCTCCTGGCAGCACCAATCTACTTCAAGAAAAAGATGGGCATCGAAGAGGTACCTTATGGAGTTTGATAGCCATTTGGGCAAGAAAACTGTTCTTGCCTGGACTATTGCATGAACTGGACACAAAGAACCCGCAGAAAGAGGACTGTTGAACTTGCCTAAAGGTGAGATGATCTTTCGGGGTTCTTGATTCATGAAAGAGTCTGTGAGACATTCTGCAGGACACAGCAGATAGTGACTGAACTGCCTTTGAAATTTCCTGCTTCATGAAAATGTCTCTGGATACTATGGGCCTGTAGGCCGAAGATGGATGCCCCAACGGTACAGAGGAACTTTGGGTGACTGTCCAGGCAGCGAGATGTCGCTGTCATTTCTAGAGTTTGAAAGTTGCTTATTTCTTGTTTGCTTAGGTAATATTGTATCTTTCTGGAGTCTTTGATGGAGTTGAAGAATAGATAGACAGTTATACTTGTTTTCCTTTGTTATGATAAAAGATAAAATAGATGTAAATATTGTAACTGTAATTCTTGCTTGATAACTGTTTTGTTATATGTAATTTTGCTATGTTAAAGTGAAAGCCTTTCCTTTTTGTTTAAACAGAAAAAGGGAAATGATGGAGGAAGGTCATTGGTTAATTATAATAAAGAAACTGCTTGGCCCTGATAGGTTAAAACATAGGTGGGAATAAACAGAACAGAATGCTGGGAGGAAGAGGAAGTGAGCTCAGACGCTATGCTTCCCCTCTCAGAGGCAGACATGATGAAGCAAGCCGCCAGGTCAGACATGCTGAATCTTTCCCGGTAAGACCGGTGCTACACAGTTTATTAGAGATGGGTTGATGGGGATATCAGAATTAGCCAGTAAGGGCTAGAGCTAATGGGCCAAGCAGTGTTTAAATGAATACAGTTTGTGTGTTATTTCGGGTAAAGCTAGCTGGTGGCAGGAGCTGGGTGGCGGAATGCAACCCGCAGCTCCTTACTACAGGCCTCTGAGCTCACTTCCTCTTCCTCCCAGCTGTTCTGTTTACTCCTCCCACCTATGTTTTAACCTATGAGGGCCAAGAAGTTTCTTTATTATAATTAATAATAACCATGAGGAAATGTGTGGCGGGACAGAATATTCTGAGGAGTTCAGAGAAAGACCAGAACTAGAAGAACCAGAGGACTCAGGCCAGGGAAGATGAAGGCCCTGGAAGGCTGCCTCGCTGGAGGGAGAAGTCTTGGTAGGTCTAATCATGGGAGAGAGACAGATATTGGCCATGGGAGGGAGGACTGAGTCAGTGAGGCCAGCCAAAGCCTGGAAGGGAGCAAAGGGACATCAACATTGACCAAGTGGCCATGCCCACGTGCATGAAGTCTCTCTTCATACCACAGAAGTGCCACCTATAAAAAGAGGAAGGCCAGTGTCTCCATTGGTGTTCCTATTGCTGTGATGAGACACCATGACCAAAGCAAGACGGCGAGGAAAGGGTTTATTAGCTTATGCCTCCACATCATAGTTTATCACTGAAAGAAGTCAGGACAGGAACCCAAGCAGAGATGGAACCTGGAGGCAGGAGCTGATGCAGAGGTCATGGATGGCTACTGCTTACTGGCTAGCTCTCCATGGCTTGTTCAGTCAACTTTCTTACAGAACCCAGAAACACCTGCCCAGGAATGACACCACCCACAACGGCCTGAGTCCTCCCCCATCCATTCATTACTGATTAAGAACACACCCTCCCACTGGATCTTATGGAGGCATTGTCTCAATTGAGGTTCCCTCCTCTCAGATCTCTAGCCTGTGTCAATTTGACATAAAACCAGCCAGGACAGGTGGGCTTCAAATTATCCTACTACCCAAGCCACTGAGAGAAGAGCAAACTCTGCCTCGCCCTGGCGGGTGGGATCATGAAGTGCTGTGGACCCTTTAGAGAAGAGCCTGCAGTTCCTGAAATGATGACACACTGGCTACCAGAGAGTCACAGCAAGGTGTAGACCCAAGCAAAATGAAAACACGTGTCCACTGTGCACCAAGGCCCGGGACATCTCGAGTTACAGCCTTGTGAAGCACAGGTCAGCTTCCAGCCAGATTAAAATAAAACCTCACATGAAAATTATAGTGGTATTGAACTGCAATTCAACTATTCCTGGATTGAGCATTAGTTGACTGGGCCTCCTGATATTTATAGAATACCTCACTCAACCACACCAGATCCACATGCCTCTGGCCTGGAACCTCCACTACAGTAGACCACATTCTGAGACATAAATTAGCACACCCTAGAAAAGGTAAAACAATAGAAATCAGGCCACGCTGTGAGTTTTTACTATAATGGAGGAATTGCACTAGAGATTTAAAATTAAAAAACGACATAGTTGTAAAATGCCAAAATATCTGAAAACCAAAGATATTTCTAAATAACCCACATGCCAAAAATGAAGTCCAAAGAGAAAGTTGAATATATTTGTATGGGCTCATGAGTGTATGTGTGTGTGCGTGTGTGTGTGTGTGTGTGTGTGTGTGTGTGTGTGTGTGTGTGTGTGTGTACCAGAAGACAAAAGATAACCTCAGGTGTCATCCTCAGGCACCTTGTACTTTGAGACAGGGTCTCTCATTGGCCTGGTCCTCACCAAGTTGTCTAGGTTGGCTGGCTAGTGAGGCCCCGGTGTTTAGCATCTCTGCTCCTCCAGTTCTGGATTATAAATACACATTGCCTGTGTTGGTTGATTTTCTTTTGTCAACTCAACACAGGCCAGGTTCATCTGGAGAGAGGGAATTTCATTTGATAAAGGCCTCCATCAGATTGGCAGGCAAGTCTGTGGGGCATTTTCTTGATCAGTGAATGACATGGGAGGACCGAGGCCAATGTGAGCGGTGCCACCCTTAGGCAAGGTGCTGGGTTGTATAAGAAAGCAGGTTGTATAATCAAGCCAGTAGGCAGTGTTCCTCCATGGCCTCTGCATCAGCTCCTGCCTCCAGGTTCCTGCCTTGAGTTTCTGCCCTGGCTCCCATCAATGATGAGCTGTCATCAAGTTGGGTGAGATGAAATAAACGATGTCCTCCCGCAAGCTGCTTTGGTTACGTTGTTTATCATAGCAATAGAAACCTAACTCAGACAAGGCCATACCTGACATTTTCACATAGGTTCTCAGACTTCATCTTTGGTCCTCAAACTCATGTGACAAGCACTTCGTTGATTGAACTATCTTATCCAAGAATGAGGGATATTTGCTCGTCCCCACGGTGAGTTCAACAATACATTAGCCTGGGCAAGCTAACAGTCAGACCGGGGCTGTTCAGTCTCAGCTCTGACCTTTGGGGCTGGATGAGCTTTTGTTATTGGGTGCTGACCCACACACCATAGAGTGCTTAGCAACATCCTTGGTCCCTCATCCCCAGGGGAACATGAAGTGTATGTTCTTCCCATGGTGTTTGCTTCTGATACGTTTCACTGACTTCTCAATGGAATGCCATCATTTGGGGGGTTTCTTTTTGAAACCATTGCATTCTTTTTTTTTTTTTCATGTTTCCTCCTAGCTGTCTGTATTAACTCAGAGGTTTAGGTGGCTTGTTTTGTGTTTTTGTGTTTTTAGTTTTGTTGTTTTTTTAATCAAAAGTGTAATGAACTTCTTGAATTTATAATCTCAAATGACAGAGCTGCTCCCTCTCAGCTCCCTAACCTTTGGGGCCAGATGAACTCTTGCTACTAGGAGGTCTATCCTGTACACAATATGGTGTTTAGCAACATCTTTGGTCCCTATCAGTCAATGTAAGTGTATCGCCACCCCCATACACACATCACAAATCCCAGTAATCAAAACTGTCTCTAGACATTAACCAGTCTCCTGGGGACAGCCCAGCTTTGATAAGAACTCTGAGCTAGGTAGATGACTCCTGGTCAGAGGAAGGGACCAACAGCTCCCATCTCTGCTCCATCTCAGACTCAGAAGTTAAACATGTAGCGGGCCTGAACTTCCCACTCATTAGGACACTCGGCTCTCAAATTCATCCCATGAAGAAAACCCACAGTCAAGATGTCAAAACTAGGGGCTGGAGAGATGGCCCAGCCGTTAAGAGCACTGACTGTTCTTCCAGAGGACCTGAGTTCAATTCCTAGCAACCACATGGTGGCTCACAACCATCTGTAATGAGATCTGGCGCCCTCTTCTGGCCTGCAGACATACATGGAGGCAGACTGTTGTATACATAATAAATAAATAAAATCTTTAAAAAAGAAAAAGATGTCAATACTGAAGCAGAAAACACACAGCCAGTTGCCCAGGATCTCTGGGCTAGGTATCACGAAGGTGTTGATTCACTGACTGTGCTAATTTCAGGGTGACATTTCTGTCTTGCAGGCTTCCCTGGCACAAGAAGAAGCAGCTGGACCTGAGGCTGTGGGAGGGCCCGGGTTATCTGTGCACATTCTAGCCTCTTCACTGAGTCTCCAAACTGTGCATCGAAAAGCCTGGCTTTTTATAGATACTCAAACATGTTCGGCAATTAAGACCGGGCAGTCACTGTTTACAGCGGGAGCTCACGAGATCTCAGCCCTTCTGGGAAGGATTAAAAGGCTGACTTGAACGTTATGAAAAAGTTTAGGGGGGGAAGGAACGCTAATGATCACACAAATACAGAATGTGAAGGAGGCGGTGGCCAAGAAGCAACGGAGTGCAACGGGGCACGGGTCCTGGACTAATGGACGGATCCCAGCGAGGGAAGAAAGGAGCTCACTTTCCTATTTCATCCAAGTTCTGACGACTGTAAGATAAATCGCATTTGGAGAGGAACCAGCACAACTGGATTAAGTTTTACCACGGTGTTCCTGGCGTTTCTGGCAAACTTGGACCTAGGTCACCTCATTGAAATCTTACATCTGCCGAACACTTGAAGTCTTGCTTTTCTAAGACGCTGTGGAGAGGCAGGCAAGGCCCAGGAAGAGAGGAGAGGCATCCCACATAGGACTGCATTGGACTGGGAGTAAGGTTTTGCCCAGAAATGATTCCGGGTTCCATTCAACCTGGGGCGTGATCACTCTTTGCCTAAAGGCCGAAGGTCAAAGCAACTCCTCACAGAGGGCTTTGGTGCAGCATCTTCTCACCGCTGGGATTCCACAGAGCCCAGAAATCCCCACCCCCTCCCTCGAGGGAGGAGCTGGACTTCTTATCTACATTCTTCAGTGTTCCAGAAACACCCTGAACTTGCAGGGTTGGGGGAGGGGGGAGAAAGAAAAAAAATAAACACCAAGGCTTCCAACCTGACTCTTGGAATTGGCTGAGCAAGCTGCTCTCCTAACCAAAGCACCCCAGGCCAGCCAGGGCTTAGGTGTGAGGAAGCCAGGCCCACTGGTCCTCGGCCATATTGCTCACGGTGCAGTCCCAGAGAGCTCGTCTTACTTTCCCCTCCCTTTGTTACGACAGAAGAAACTTAGCAGCGATATTTGTTTTGGCTCATAGCCTTCATCCATCATGGCAGAAAGATTTGGTGGCATGCAGGGTGACAGGGGCTCGTGGCAGGAAGACGTGGTGGCCTGCAGGGTGACGGGTTCCTGTACATCCCGATGGTACAAGAAGCAGAGTTCAGCCAGGAGAGAGAGGGACTGTGTTATTACCTCAACTACAAAGGATCCGTCCCACGTGACCTACATCTGCTAGCCAGGCCCTCCCTGTCTCCCAAGGCTTCAATAACCTCCTGAAACAGCGCCACCTGCTAGAGACCAAAGGCTCAAGCACGCCAGCCTGTGGGGAGCGTTTCACAGCCACCCCATAACAGTCCTTGAGGTCAACAGGCTCCTGGGTCTATACCTCAAGGCTGAACTCTGTCCAAATGTACCTCCTCTTGTGGCAGGGACCTGAACCGTCCATTCCCCCAGAGCGGCCTCCTCCAGTGGCTTCAAACTGTGTCTGCCTTCAGTGAGAGCAGAAGGGACATGAGGGTAGGAGAGAGAGGGTGAGCAGGAGATCATTCAGAAACAACGCCCTCCTCAGCCCTGGGCTTTGGGGGTCTTCAGAGCTGGGTGGGACCCTGGTTCTTGTCATCCCCAACTGTGACACGTTAGCAAGCTGTGTAAAGTCTCACATGTGGGCTGGGTGTTGTCGCAGAATCAAAGTCACGAAGTTCTCCCTAAAACTGAACGTTAACTAAGTACAATGGCTCTCAACCTTCCTAATGCTGTGACTCTTTGATACGGTTCCTCACGTTGTGGGGACCCCCAACCATACAATTATTCTGTTGCAACGTCGTAACTGTATTTCACAACTGTTATGAGTAAACGTTTGATATGCAGGGTATCTGTAGGATATCTGACATGCGACCCCAGCCACAGGGGTCCCAAGCCACAGGTTGAGAACCGCCGCCCTACAGGAATGAATAACACAAGCATAGCACGAACAGAGCTGTGTGTGTCCCAGCCCGGAAAGGTCGCCATCTAAATAGAGCATGACACGTGGCTAAGGGTGGCTCTCTGCTCCTAGAATAGATGCTACACAAGGGCTGAAATCGTCCTCACTGCCCTGTCCTCTGTCCCAGGGCACCGGGCACACAGGAGATGGTGGGTGTGGTTTTAGGTGAGGTCAGAGCTGGGCACCTCCCATTTTCCCCTCTCACCCCCAGTACTGCCTATGCAATCTTTCTCCTACTCCGTGCGTGCACCCCCCATCTGCTGTGCCTTCCACACTGGGTGGGGTATTTCCCCAACACACAGATAAAGAAACGCTAGTCAAGTGAGAGACCAGAGCCATGACTGACTTTGAAAAGCTGCTGCAAAGCCTGACTGTACTGCCCCTTAATAACAGGACTTTAAAACCCGCAAAGCAAAGCAGATAAACATTTCAACACCATTCTGTCAGGAACAGGAGAACTGAAGATGGCAGCAAGACGCTGGGCATCCGTCAGTCCACTTGACGTGACTGGTCTTACACCGTGTTTAAGTATGCAGAGAGATAGTCACTAAATAAAATGTATACTAATGCTGTCAAATAAGTCTCGGTACATTTAAAGGCACTGAAATTCTGGAGAATGTGTTTCCTGACCAAAACAAAAGTCAGTCACAAACCAATAAAAGAAAGATACCTCAATTTCCCCCACCCCAAATATTCAAAAATCAAAGCGAAATGAATCTAAATAACTTTTGGATCAAAGAAGAAATCACACAGGAAATTACAAAATGCTTTTAGTTGCCAGTTTGATGAAACCCTTGTGACAGGGAGTGTTTGGGGGAATTTAAACAAAGAGACAGCTAAAGCCTATGGTCCCAACTTCTGCCTAAAAAACCTATTGTTAGTTACCTTCCCATCTCTGTGACAGACAGCCCTGGTAGAATCAAGGCAGGAGAGTGTGCTGTTCGGGTGTTCACAGTGCCAGAGGGCTCAGTCTGGGGTCACATGACCCAGTGTGCTTGGGCAGAACACACCCACAGCAGCGTGAATGTGTCACGGAGGATGCTACTCACTTCACGGGAACCAGAAAGCAGGAAGAAGTCACGTATACTGTGTCCCAAGTGTAAGAAAGAAACTGGCATGGTCCGTTTTCAGCATGCAGCTCTCTTAAGAGTTCACTGGGCAGCCTACTGTGTGACTGGCCCATGGTCAGAAAATGGGGCAGCCTCAAACCCCAATTTATTACTTAATTAGTAAGGTCTGTAGCTTAGACCAACAGGAAGGAGGCTTTGAGAAAGCATTTATGCTAGATTGCGGTTCTCTAAATCCAAGCCTGGGAGAAAATGAGGACAGGGATTTCTCATAGTTGAAAATTTAAAAACTGTCCTGCACCCAATCAGCATGACGCTCCTCTTTGCCTCTTCTCTAGGCTGGTTCCTTCTGCAGACTAGAACACTAAAAACCGCTTCATTTCCACTGCCCTTGAACTTGGTATTAACTTCTTTCTCACCGTAAGGACCCGTCCCCAGTGGCACACCACTTCCAGTTAGGCCCTGCCTCTGTTCATCACTGCTTCTCAATAAAGCCAGCACTGCAGCTCCAGCAAGGGATTAATCCACGGATTAGTGAGAGTCCTTGGGACCTAGCTGAGTCTGGGGATGGATGACCTCACTGGCTCTCCCAGGGGTGTGTGTGCCCCACAACCCCCGCCCCAGGCATCTCTTAGTCCCACTACAGGACACTCAAAACAGCAGTAGGAGAAATGTGAACAGCCTTTGCAGATTTCCTACAGATTCTTCAAATAAGGGGTGGGCCCTTTGAGCACGGACATCTCAGCCAACTAAAAGAGACAGTTTGAGAAGAGTTCCTGGTGATGACAGTCACACTGCATGCAGCCTTGGGGTTGTCCAGCTAAGTGAGGAGCTCTCACACAAAGTCACCATCACAAGTGCAATGTCCTGGATGGCTCGGTCCTGGAAACCTGACTGGAGCAGCGAGAGAATAAAGAAAGGACAGACAGAAACACTGGGACTGGGTGGTCCATGGGGCACTCTGATATACTGGTACCTACTGCGGGACAACCCAGACCCTTACCAAGTTTGTTATGTACGGCAGAGGGTAAGGGTTAGCTGATTTGGGTAGGAGGTGTCTGTAGGAGCACTCTCAGGTTGTAAACACCCAGGAGGAGGGAGCTGTCAATCATTCAAATGTCCACGTTTGTACTCAGACTGGAGGAAGGCTTCGCCATCCGCTGAGCCTGACCCAGGGAGGGCTTTGCCACTCCCACTGGACCGAGGTGTTGGTCCTTGTCACATTACGCCCGTGTCAAACAATACATATTCACTTAGGACTTCATTTCCTCTTTACTTGTTCACTCCGGGCTTCTCAGCTCCCCACACAGGGTGTCCAAGGGAGATGACCGACAAAACCACAGGGGCAAATCCCAAAGATCCCATCCATTAGCTGTAATAGATACTTCTCTGACCAAAGTGGGGGAAGCCTTACCCCTGCCTACGCTCTGCCATACCACATTTTCCTCAAAATTAAAACATTCGCTTCAGGGCAAAGGAGGAGGCTCAAGAGGCTTTGGAGATAAATAAAAGCCCATGTGTCTAGGACAAGAGAAACTTTGAAGATTCTCACAGCCTCTCTTCAGCCATATAAAAAGGAGTCAATAACCGCTTCACGGGGGAGACTGGCCAGCCCATCTGCAGAGAAGTGATTCCAGGATCAGTGGTCCAGCTGCCTGCAAACTCTGCCGAGGCTGCCAGGGCTGCTGCTCTGAGTTGCGGGGTGGGGGGCTCTTTGGTGATGCAGCTCTGCCCGAGTTCTTGCTCCTGTGAGCAGCCACTCACTCATCTTCCTGTTAGCTACCCCAATTAAAACTCACAGGCTGCCAAGCTGGATGTTGGTGCAGTTGGTGCAATCATTACTTTGATCTGTTGTGGCTACTCTTTCTGGGGTGAGTGGATCTGTCTGTCTGTCTGTCTGTCTGTCTGTCTGTCTGTCGTCTCCTCAGGAAAAGTTCGTACATAGCACATTTCTCTACGTAATGTTTATTCAGCCAACCCTAGAATCACTTCTACTTCCCCCCAACTGCCAGCACGACACGGAGCCCCACCCCCTCAAACTCTTCCTCCCAAGCACCCCACCCAGCCCCAATCCCTAGCTGGCTCCATACCTCTCCTCGGTTATGACAAGCAGTAACCAGAAGTGCTCAGCTGCAAACAGAGGTGTGGTGGTGTCCAGGACTGGAAGATGGCAACAAGTTCAACTTTTTATTATTGTGTTATCTGTGTGTGAGTGTCTTGTCTGCATGCGTGTCTGTGCACCACATACGTGTAGTATCTACAGAGGCCAGAAGACCCTGGAACTGGACACGTGGGTGCTGGGCACTGAATCCAGGCCCTCTGAAAAAGCAACCAGTGCTCTAAACCCCTGAACCATAACTTCAGCCCAAGCAGGTTTATATATTTTGATATCTTCTGCTACACTTTAAAGCCAGGTACCAGCCAGTAATTAAGTTTAGAAGGTTTTTTTTTTAATCTTTTAATATTTGTTAATATAGTTAACAATTGAAAGGGAGTGGCGCTGTCAGGAGGTGTGGCCTTGCTGGAGGAAGTGTGTCACTGTGGGGGTGGGTTTTGAGGTCTTTTTTCTCAGAGCTTCCCTCAATGTGACAGTCAGTTGACTTCCTGTTGCCTGTGAGATGTGGCACTCTCAGCTACTCCTCCAGCACCACGTTAATCTACTGCCATGCTCTCCGCCATGATGATAACGGACAGAGCCTCTGAAACTGTAAGCCAGCCACCTCAGCTAAATGTGTTCTTTATAGGAGTTGCTGTGGTCATGGTGTCTCTTCACAGCAATAGAAAACCTAAGACACCAGCACAGGTACATTTAACATACACACAAATACACTCACGCATTCATAACATGCACATAGACATGCAGACATACACACAAATGCACAAGCACATTGACACACAAAGTCTGCACACACACACACCCATGCACACATGTACATAGTATGTGGTTGCACAGGCATGCACACACAGCACACTCACACCCACATAATGTGTAGGTCATTCAAAATAAGTGGGTTATGATTATATATATGGTATATATGCATATATACATATGATAAAATAAAACCTGCTACTTTATGCACTAAAATAATAAAATGCAAATGTATACATATGAACTTGTAATTTATCTATCACATTAAGAACAAGAACATTTCAAAAAAAATTTGAGAGTATTGTGAAAAAATATTAATACATGTGCTGCGGGGAAAGCATATATGAATTTAACAAATGTACAAATATTTACCACGTAAAGATTAAGAACCTTTTTATTGGACTGTTGAAACAGAAGTCACTGAGTCTGTCTGAAATGATCATATGTACCATTTTCTAAGAACTGTGGGGCCAGGGAGATGGCTCAGGAGGTGACTGTGTTTGCAGCTAAGCCAGAAAGCCTGAGTGCAATCCCCAGGACCCACACGAGGAAGGAGAGAGCTGACTTCCACAGGTTGTCCTCGGTCTCCACACACATGCCGTAGCATGAGAACCTACTGCTCTCCACACACACGTGCGCACGCGCGCACGCACACACACACACGCAAGCGCACACACATATGTGTGCAGCATAATAGAAAAATAAATACAATTTAAAACTTTAAAAATAAATAGCTAGAGATTCTAGTCAAATAAGTTGGGCAATTTTTACAAATAATTTTTAGACTAAGTTCTCAGCGCTTTCTTCCATATTGCTCTTGTCCCTCAGGAGTTGGGCTGAATTAGTACAAGGTCACCACAGAGATGCACGCTGCTCCAGGCTCTGATGAGTCCACACCTCCTTCCAGCCCGGGGGCTTCACCTCCCCACCAGGGGCCTGATGAGCCATTGGTCTCTGCCCTGCCCATTCCCAGTGTTCCCTCCCCTGACACATCACCCTGAGGGACTAGGAGTAGACAGACCCTCTGGTAGGCAGACAGATAGGAAAGGATGCCATCACTAGGCAATAAAGATGGCAAACTTTTAATATGGCTGACTTCTTCCTCACCCTCCTGACCTGAGACAGCAGCCTGGAATCTTTAAACAAAGGCCTTGTAGGCTTTTTGTCTTGCCATCAAGCCTCCTGCTGATGGACTGGCTCAAGTTCAAGGCAGATCAGGGAACAACAGTTGTGGACCAATAGGAATCAGCTGCCCTGTTCTTCAAGCTGACCAACCCTAAATTATGGGAGGATGACCCTTTAAAGACTTTAACACATACACACAA
>NC_022030.1:60028868-60041795 GCF_000317375.1 Microtus ochrogaster
CTGGATCTTATGGAGGCATTGTCTCAATTGAGGTTCCCTCCTCTCAGATCTCTAGCCTGTGTCAATTTGACATAAAACCAGCCAGGACAGGTGGGCTTCAAATTATCCTACTACCCAAGCCACTGAGAGAAGAGCAAACTCTGCCTCGCCCTGGCGGGTGGGATCATGAAGTGCTGTGGACCCTTTAGAGAAGAGCCTGCAGTTCCTGAAATGATGACACACTGGCTACCAGAGAGTCACAGCAAGGTGTAGACCCAAGCAAAATGAAAACACGTGTCCACTGTGCACCAAGGCCCGGGACATCTCGAGTTACAGCCTTGTGAAGCACAGGTCAGCTTCCAGCCAGATTAAAATAAAACCTCACATGAAAATTATAGTGGTATTGAACTGCAATTCAACTATTCCTGGATTGAGCATTAGTTGACTGGGCCTCCTGATATTTATAGAATACCTCACTCAACCACACCAGATCCACATGCCTCTGGCCTGGAACCTCCACTACAGTAGACCACATTCTGAGACATAAATTAGCACACCCTAGAAAAGGTAAAACAATAGAAATCAGGCCACGCTGTGAGTTTTTACTATAATGGAGGAATTGCACTAGAGATTTAAAATTAAAAAACGACATAGTTGTAAAATGCCAAAATATCTGAAAACCAAAGATATTTCTAAATAACCCACATGCCAAAAATGAAGTCCAAAGAGAAAGTTGAATATATTTGTATGGGCTCATGAGTGTATGTGTGTGTGCGTGTGTGTGTGTGTGTGTGTGTGTGTGTGTGTGTGTGTGTGTGTGTGTGTACCAGAAGACAAAAGATAACCTCAGGTGTCATCCTCAGGCACCTTGTACTTTGAGACAGGGTCTCTCATTGGCCTGGTCCTCACCAAGTTGTCTAGGTTGGCTGGCTAGTGAGGCCCCGGTGTTTAGCATCTCTGCTCCTCCAGTTCTGGATTATAAATACACATTGCCTGTGTTGGTTGATTTTCTTTTGTCAACTCAACACAGGCCAGGTTCATCTGGAGAGAGGGAATTTCATTTGATAAAGGCCTCCATCAGATTGGCAGGCAAGTCTGTGGGGCATTTTCTTGATCAGTGAATGACATGGGAGGACCGAGGCCAATGTGAGCGGTGCCACCCTTAGGCAAGGTGCTGGGTTGTATAAGAAAGCAGGTTGTATAATCAAGCCAGTAGGCAGTGTTCCTCCATGGCCTCTGCATCAGCTCCTGCCTCCAGGTTCCTGCCTTGAGTTTCTGCCCTGGCTCCCATCAATGATGAGCTGTCATCAAGTTGGGTGAGATGAAATAAACGATGTCCTCCCGCAAGCTGCTTTGGTTACGTTGTTTATCATAGCAATAGAAACCTAACTCAGACAAGGCCATACCTGACATTTTCACATAGGTTCTCAGACTTCATCTTTGGTCCTCAAACTCATGTGACAAGCACTTCGTTGATTGAACTATCTTATCCAAGAATGAGGGATATTTGCTCGTCCCCACGGTGAGTTCAACAATACATTAGCCTGGGCAAGCTAACAGTCAGACCGGGGCTGTTCAGTCTCAGCTCTGACCTTTGGGGCTGGATGAGCTTTTGTTATTGGGTGCTGACCCACACACCATAGAGTGCTTAGCAACATCCTTGGTCCCTCATCCCCAGGGGAACATGAAGTGTATGTTCTTCCCATGGTGTTTGCTTCTGATACGTTTCACTGACTTCTCAATGGAATGCCATCATTTGGGGGGTTTCTTTTTGAAACCATTGCATTCTTTTTTTTTTTTTCATGTTTCCTCCTAGCTGTCTGTATTAACTCAGAGGTTTAGGTGGCTTGTTTTGTGTTTTTGTGTTTTTAGTTTTGTTGTTTTTTTAATCAAAAGTGTAATGAACTTCTTGAATTTATAATCTCAAATGACAGAGCTGCTCCCTCTCAGCTCCCTAACCTTTGGGGCCAGATGAACTCTTGCTACTAGGAGGTCTATCCTGTACACAATATGGTGTTTAGCAACATCTTTGGTCCCTATCAGTCAATGTAAGTGTATCGCCACCCCCATACACACATCACAAATCCCAGTAATCAAAACTGTCTCTAGACATTAACCAGTCTCCTGGGGACAGCCCAGCTTTGATAAGAACTCTGAGCTAGGTAGATGACTCCTGGTCAGAGGAAGGGACCAACAGCTCCCATCTCTGCTCCATCTCAGACTCAGAAGTTAAACATGTAGCGGGCCTGAACTTCCCACTCATTAGGACACTCGGCTCTCAAATTCATCCCATGAAGAAAACCCACAGTCAAGATGTCAAAACTAGGGGCTGGAGAGATGGCCCAGCCGTTAAGAGCACTGACTGTTCTTCCAGAGGACCTGAGTTCAATTCCTAGCAACCACATGGTGGCTCACAACCATCTGTAATGAGATCTGGCGCCCTCTTCTGGCCTGCAGACATACATGGAGGCAGACTGTTGTATACATAATAAATAAATAAAATCTTTAAAAAAGAAAAAGATGTCAATACTGAAGCAGAAAACACACAGCCAGTTGCCCAGGATCTCTGGGCTAGGTATCACGAAGGTGTTGATTCACTGACTGTGCTAATTTCAGGGTGACATTTCTGTCTTGCAGGCTTCCCTGGCACAAGAAGAAGCAGCTGGACCTGAGGCTGTGGGAGGGCCCGGGTTATCTGTGCACATTCTAGCCTCTTCACTGAGTCTCCAAACTGTGCATCGAAAAGCCTGGCTTTTTATAGATACTCAAACATGTTCGGCAATTAAGACCGGGCAGTCACTGTTTACAGCGGGAGCTCACGAGATCTCAGCCCTTCTGGGAAGGATTAAAAGGCTGACTTGAACGTTATGAAAAAGTTTAGGGGGGGAAGGAACGCTAATGATCACACAAATACAGAATGTGAAGGAGGCGGTGGCCAAGAAGCAACGGAGTGCAACGGGGCACGGGTCCTGGACTAATGGACGGATCCCAGCGAGGGAAGAAAGGAGCTCACTTTCCTATTTCATCCAAGTTCTGACGACTGTAAGATAAATCGCATTTGGAGAGGAACCAGCACAACTGGATTAAGTTTTACCACGGTGTTCCTGGCGTTTCTGGCAAACTTGGACCTAGGTCACCTCATTGAAATCTTACATCTGCCGAACACTTGAAGTCTTGCTTTTCTAAGACGCTGTGGAGAGGCAGGCAAGGCCCAGGAAGAGAGGAGAGGCATCCCACATAGGACTGCATTGGACTGGGAGTAAGGTTTTGCCCAGAAATGATTCCGGGTTCCATTCAACCTGGGGCGTGATCACTCTTTGCCTAAAGGCCGAAGGTCAAAGCAACTCCTCACAGAGGGCTTTGGTGCAGCATCTTCTCACCGCTGGGATTCCACAGAGCCCAGAAATCCCCACCCCCTCCCTCGAGGGAGGAGCTGGACTTCTTATCTACATTCTTCAGTGTTCCAGAAACACCCTGAACTTGCAGGGTTGGGGGAGGGGGGAGAAAGAAAAAAAATAAACACCAAGGCTTCCAACCTGACTCTTGGAATTGGCTGAGCAAGCTGCTCTCCTAACCAAAGCACCCCAGGCCAGCCAGGGCTTAGGTGTGAGGAAGCCAGGCCCACTGGTCCTCGGCCATATTGCTCACGGTGCAGTCCCAGAGAGCTCGTCTTACTTTCCCCTCCCTTTGTTACGACAGAAGAAACTTAGCAGCGATATTTGTTTTGGCTCATAGCCTTCATCCATCATGGCAGAAAGATTTGGTGGCATGCAGGGTGACAGGGGCTCGTGGCAGGAAGACGTGGTGGCCTGCAGGGTGACGGGTTCCTGTACATCCCGATGGTACAAGAAGCAGAGTTCAGCCAGGAGAGAGAGGGACTGTGTTATTACCTCAACTACAAAGGATCCGTCCCACGTGACCTACATCTGCTAGCCAGGCCCTCCCTGTCTCCCAAGGCTTCAATAACCTCCTGAAACAGCGCCACCTGCTAGAGACCAAAGGCTCAAGCACGCCAGCCTGTGGGGAGCGTTTCACAGCCACCCCATAACAGTCCTTGAGGTCAACAGGCTCCTGGGTCTATACCTCAAGGCTGAACTCTGTCCAAATGTACCTCCTCTTGTGGCAGGGACCTGAACCGTCCATTCCCCCAGAGCGGCCTCCTCCAGTGGCTTCAAACTGTGTCTGCCTTCAGTGAGAGCAGAAGGGACATGAGGGTAGGAGAGAGAGGGTGAGCAGGAGATCATTCAGAAACAACGCCCTCCTCAGCCCTGGGCTTTGGGGGTCTTCAGAGCTGGGTGGGACCCTGGTTCTTGTCATCCCCAACTGTGACACGTTAGCAAGCTGTGTAAAGTCTCACATGTGGGCTGGGTGTTGTCGCAGAATCAAAGTCACGAAGTTCTCCCTAAAACTGAACGTTAACTAAGTACAATGGCTCTCAACCTTCCTAATGCTGTGACTCTTTGATACGGTTCCTCACGTTGTGGGGACCCCCAACCATACAATTATTCTGTTGCAACGTCGTAACTGTATTTCACAACTGTTATGAGTAAACGTTTGATATGCAGGGTATCTGTAGGATATCTGACATGCGACCCCAGCCACAGGGGTCCCAAGCCACAGGTTGAGAACCGCCGCCCTACAGGAATGAATAACACAAGCATAGCACGAACAGAGCTGTGTGTGTCCCAGCCCGGAAAGGTCGCCATCTAAATAGAGCATGACACGTGGCTAAGGGTGGCTCTCTGCTCCTAGAATAGATGCTACACAAGGGCTGAAATCGTCCTCACTGCCCTGTCCTCTGTCCCAGGGCACCGGGCACACAGGAGATGGTGGGTGTGGTTTTAGGTGAGGTCAGAGCTGGGCACCTCCCATTTTCCCCTCTCACCCCCAGTACTGCCTATGCAATCTTTCTCCTACTCCGTGCGTGCACCCCCCATCTGCTGTGCCTTCCACACTGGGTGGGGTATTTCCCCAACACACAGATAAAGAAACGCTAGTCAAGTGAGAGACCAGAGCCATGACTGACTTTGAAAAGCTGCTGCAAAGCCTGACTGTACTGCCCCTTAATAACAGGACTTTAAAACCCGCAAAGCAAAGCAGATAAACATTTCAACACCATTCTGTCAGGAACAGGAGAACTGAAGATGGCAGCAAGACGCTGGGCATCCGTCAGTCCACTTGACGTGACTGGTCTTACACCGTGTTTAAGTATGCAGAGAGATAGTCACTAAATAAAATGTATACTAATGCTGTCAAATAAGTCTCGGTACATTTAAAGGCACTGAAATTCTGGAGAATGTGTTTCCTGACCAAAACAAAAGTCAGTCACAAACCAATAAAAGAAAGATACCTCAATTTCCCCCACCCCAAATATTCAAAAATCAAAGCGAAATGAATCTAAATAACTTTTGGATCAAAGAAGAAATCACACAGGAAATTACAAAATGCTTTTAGTTGCCAGTTTGATGAAACCCTTGTGACAGGGAGTGTTTGGGGGAATTTAAACAAAGAGACAGCTAAAGCCTATGGTCCCAACTTCTGCCTAAAAAACCTATTGTTAGTTACCTTCCCATCTCTGTGACAGACAGCCCTGGTAGAATCAAGGCAGGAGAGTGTGCTGTTCGGGTGTTCACAGTGCCAGAGGGCTCAGTCTGGGGTCACATGACCCAGTGTGCTTGGGCAGAACACACCCACAGCAGCGTGAATGTGTCACGGAGGATGCTACTCACTTCACGGGAACCAGAAAGCAGGAAGAAGTCACGTATACTGTGTCCCAAGTGTAAGAAAGAAACTGGCATGGTCCGTTTTCAGCATGCAGCTCTCTTAAGAGTTCACTGGGCAGCCTACTGTGTGACTGGCCCATGGTCAGAAAATGGGGCAGCCTCAAACCCCAATTTATTACTTAATTAGTAAGGTCTGTAGCTTAGACCAACAGGAAGGAGGCTTTGAGAAAGCATTTATGCTAGATTGCGGTTCTCTAAATCCAAGCCTGGGAGAAAATGAGGACAGGGATTTCTCATAGTTGAAAATTTAAAAACTGTCCTGCACCCAATCAGCATGACGCTCCTCTTTGCCTCTTCTCTAGGCTGGTTCCTTCTGCAGACTAGAACACTAAAAACCGCTTCATTTCCACTGCCCTTGAACTTGGTATTAACTTCTTTCTCACCGTAAGGACCCGTCCCCAGTGGCACACCACTTCCAGTTAGGCCCTGCCTCTGTTCATCACTGCTTCTCAATAAAGCCAGCACTGCAGCTCCAGCAAGGGATTAATCCACGGATTAGTGAGAGTCCTTGGGACCTAGCTGAGTCTGGGGATGGATGACCTCACTGGCTCTCCCAGGGGTGTGTGTGCCCCACAACCCCCGCCCCAGGCATCTCTTAGTCCCACTACAGGACACTCAAAACAGCAGTAGGAGAAATGTGAACAGCCTTTGCAGATTTCCTACAGATTCTTCAAATAAGGGGTGGGCCCTTTGAGCACGGACATCTCAGCCAACTAAAAGAGACAGTTTGAGAAGAGTTCCTGGTGATGACAGTCACACTGCATGCAGCCTTGGGGTTGTCCAGCTAAGTGAGGAGCTCTCACACAAAGTCACCATCACAAGTGCAATGTCCTGGATGGCTCGGTCCTGGAAACCTGACTGGAGCAGCGAGAGAATAAAGAAAGGACAGACAGAAACACTGGGACTGGGTGGTCCATGGGGCACTCTGATATACTGGTACCTACTGCGGGACAACCCAGACCCTTACCAAGTTTGTTATGTACGGCAGAGGGTAAGGGTTAGCTGATTTGGGTAGGAGGTGTCTGTAGGAGCACTCTCAGGTTGTAAACACCCAGGAGGAGGGAGCTGTCAATCATTCAAATGTCCACGTTTGTACTCAGACTGGAGGAAGGCTTCGCCATCCGCTGAGCCTGACCCAGGGAGGGCTTTGCCACTCCCACTGGACCGAGGTGTTGGTCCTTGTCACATTACGCCCGTGTCAAACAATACATATTCACTTAGGACTTCATTTCCTCTTTACTTGTTCACTCCGGGCTTCTCAGCTCCCCACACAGGGTGTCCAAGGGAGATGACCGACAAAACCACAGGGGCAAATCCCAAAGATCCCATCCATTAGCTGTAATAGATACTTCTCTGACCAAAGTGGGGGAAGCCTTACCCCTGCCTACGCTCTGCCATACCACATTTTCCTCAAAATTAAAACATTCGCTTCAGGGCAAAGGAGGAGGCTCAAGAGGCTTTGGAGATAAATAAAAGCCCATGTGTCTAGGACAAGAGAAACTTTGAAGATTCTCACAGCCTCTCTTCAGCCATATAAAAAGGAGTCAATAACCGCTTCACGGGGGAGACTGGCCAGCCCATCTGCAGAGAAGTGATTCCAGGATCAGTGGTCCAGCTGCCTGCAAACTCTGCCGAGGCTGCCAGGGCTGCTGCTCTGAGTTGCGGGGTGGGGGGCTCTTTGGTGATGCAGCTCTGCCCGAGTTCTTGCTCCTGTGAGCAGCCACTCACTCATCTTCCTGTTAGCTACCCCAATTAAAACTCACAGGCTGCCAAGCTGGATGTTGGTGCAGTTGGTGCAATCATTACTTTGATCTGTTGTGGCTACTCTTTCTGGGGTGAGTGGATCTGTCTGTCTGTCTGTCTGTCTGTCTGTCTGTCTGTCGTCTCCTCAGGAAAAGTTCGTACATAGCACATTTCTCTACGTAATGTTTATTCAGCCAACCCTAGAATCACTTCTACTTCCCCCCAACTGCCAGCACGACACGGAGCCCCACCCCCTCAAACTCTTCCTCCCAAGCACCCCACCCAGCCCCAATCCCTAGCTGGCTCCATACCTCTCCTCGGTTATGACAAGCAGTAACCAGAAGTGCTCAGCTGCAAACAGAGGTGTGGTGGTGTCCAGGACTGGAAGATGGCAACAAGTTCAACTTTTTATTATTGTGTTATCTGTGTGTGAGTGTCTTGTCTGCATGCGTGTCTGTGCACCACATACGTGTAGTATCTACAGAGGCCAGAAGACCCTGGAACTGGACACGTGGGTGCTGGGCACTGAATCCAGGCCCTCTGAAAAAGCAACCAGTGCTCTAAACCCCTGAACCATAACTTCAGCCCAAGCAGGTTTATATATTTTGATATCTTCTGCTACACTTTAAAGCCAGGTACCAGCCAGTAATTAAGTTTAGAAGGTTTTTTTTTTAATCTTTTAATATTTGTTAATATAGTTAACAATTGAAAGGGAGTGGCGCTGTCAGGAGGTGTGGCCTTGCTGGAGGAAGTGTGTCACTGTGGGGGTGGGTTTTGAGGTCTTTTTTCTCAGAGCTTCCCTCAATGTGACAGTCAGTTGACTTCCTGTTGCCTGTGAGATGTGGCACTCTCAGCTACTCCTCCAGCACCACGTTAATCTACTGCCATGCTCTCCGCCATGATGATAACGGACAGAGCCTCTGAAACTGTAAGCCAGCCACCTCAGCTAAATGTGTTCTTTATAGGAGTTGCTGTGGTCATGGTGTCTCTTCACAGCAATAGAAAACCTAAGACACCAGCACAGGTACATTTAACATACACACAAATACACTCACGCATTCATAACATGCACATAGACATGCAGACATACACACAAATGCACAAGCACATTGACACACAAAGTCTGCACACACACACACCCATGCACACATGTACATAGTATGTGGTTGCACAGGCATGCACACACAGCACACTCACACCCACATAATGTGTAGGTCATTCAAAATAAGTGGGTTATGATTATATATATGGTATATATGCATATATACATATGATAAAATAAAACCTGCTACTTTATGCACTAAAATAATAAAATGCAAATGTATACATATGAACTTGTAATTTATCTATCACATTAAGAACAAGAACATTTCAAAAAAAATTTGAGAGTATTGTGAAAAAATATTAATACATGTGCTGCGGGGAAAGCATATATGAATTTAACAAATGTACAAATATTTACCACGTAAAGATTAAGAACCTTTTTATTGGACTGTTGAAACAGAAGTCACTGAGTCTGTCTGAAATGATCATATGTACCATTTTCTAAGAACTGTGGGGCCAGGGAGATGGCTCAGGAGGTGACTGTGTTTGCAGCTAAGCCAGAAAGCCTGAGTGCAATCCCCAGGACCCACACGAGGAAGGAGAGAGCTGACTTCCACAGGTTGTCCTCGGTCTCCACACACATGCCGTAGCATGAGAACCTACTGCTCTCCACACACACGTGCGTGCGCACACACACACACACACACACACACACACACGCAAGCACACACATGTGTGCAGCATAATAGAAAAATAAATACAATTTAAAACTTTAAAAATAAATAGCTAGAGATTCTAGTCAAATAAGTTGGGCAATTTTTACAAATAATTTTTAGACTAAGTTCTCAGCGCTTTCTTCCATATTGCTCTTGTCCCTCAGGAGTTGGGCTGAATTAGTACAAGGTCACCACAGAGATGCACGCTGCTCCAGGCTCTGATGAGTCCACACCTCCTTCCAGCCCGGGGGCTTCACCTCCCCACCAGGGGCCTGATGAGCCATTGGTCTCTGCCCTGCCCATTCCCAGTGTTCCCTCCCCTGACACATCACCCTGAGGGACTAGGAGTAGACAGACCCTCTGGTAGGCAGACAGATAGGAAAGGATGCCATCACTAGGCAATAAAGATGGCAAACTTTTAATATGGCTGACTTCTTCCTCACCCTCCTGACCTGAGACAGCAGCCTGGAATCTTTAAACAAAGGCCTTGTAGGCTTTTTGTCTTGCCATCAAGCCTCCTGCTGATGGACTGGCTCAAGTTCAAGGCAGATCAGGGAACAACAGTTGTGGACCAATAGGAATCAGCTGCCCTGTTCTTCAAGCTGACCAACCCTAAATTATGGGAGGATGACCCTTTAAAGACTTTAACACATACACACAAACATACATACATGCACACACACACACCCTAAACCTCACAACTGGCAAGGAGAAGTTGAATTTGGCTTCTGGAGTTCTTCCTCTGCTTTACAGAGAATCTCTCTCTCTCTCACTCACTCTCTCTCTTACATGTTTGTTTGTGTTTGTGTGTGGGGTGTGTGTTTTCCTCACTCCTAATACAAGTCTTTCTTTCCCAGTTGATTCTGACTGACTGGCTGGTTCTGGCTGATTCTGGCTGGTTCTGACTGACTCTGGCTGGTTCTGACTGACTCTGGCTGGTTCTGGCTGGTTCTGACTGACTCTGGCTGGTTCTGGCTGGTTCTGACTGGTTCTGGCTGCTTCTGGCTGATTCTGGCTGCTGTATTCCAGACTCCCAGCTGTTAACTATTCTCCTAACATTTTCGGTGGCAGAGAAAATGAACCCAATCAAGACCCCTAGATGGTAACAATCTGAGTTTATACTGATATTCGAGAATAAGGGTTTGTGCCTGCTTCCCTTGTTCCTTCCTCCCTGACCTATGAGGGACCCAGAACACTGAGAGAACTCAGCCAGTGTAACTGAAAGCCAGGGGTGGGAGGAAGCCAAGTGTCCTTGATCCTCCCAACTGTGCTAGGATTTTTTATTTGAATATTATTTCTATGATTTTAATGGGAGGGAGAATTTGTGACGAGCCAGGTGACCTTTGCTTTGGCTCACACCAGGTTTTTCATTTCCTTAAAGCCAGTGACCCCCTCTCCAGTAATCCAGGATCCCTGCCTGTGACCTGGCCTGCCAGTCCCTTCAAGGGATTTCTCCTGACACCATCCCCTGCTCTTGCTGCCAGGTGAGAGTCACTATTCCCATGGCCACTGTCCACAAGCTACATCAAAGACCATGACCTCCCCTGCCTCTAACATAAAGCTTCTTCCAGGAAAGCGCTTCTCAGGTCTGTCGTTTTGTGTAATATCGCAGCATGAGGAAGCCTGTGCTGGATCTCAGTGCCAGCACACGCATGCACCAAAGGCCCCGGGGTCATGAGGTGGGGACTGAACAAAGCTCATTATCATGCTTCATCCTGTTTACCACCCAAGGTGGCTTCATGGTATGCACACGGACGAGATGAAGCTCGGGGCAGCCAGAGACCTGCCATCTGTCTTCCTAAGCTCACCGCCTCCCCATCATTTATGCAAACCGCAAAGCACCACAGCACCCTGCGCCTCCCGCAAGAATTCAGGAACCATCCACTGCCCCATCTGTGTAGTCCCCAGGGAACTCAGTGCACCGAGTGTGTTCCCAAAAAGGGCCAATGCATGGCTGGAGGCCGAGGTCACTGAGGATCGATCAGAGGGCAGAGGTGGAGTGCAGGGCAGGCTAGCAAGGCTTATTTGGTGGGCTGTAGGCAAATGGTCTCCTCTGAAGTCTAAATGCTAAGTGTGAACGCTGAGGCTGCCAGATGAACTCTGAACCATTAACTACACAGGTGAAGCTCTATCGTGATGGAAGTGCACTGTACGCAGGGTGTATGGGAGCCCGAGAGAAGAACTAATGTTAATTGAGTGATAGTTAATATTTGGGAAAAAAACCCATAACCCGTGGATTTGCCTGTTCCCTCAAGGGAGATTTGGCCCCTCTGGTTTGTTCAGACTTACCAAATCATGTGTTCAACATGCAAGCTAAAAAATCCATCTATAATTAGATCTGCCCCAAAGTGAATAAAAGAAGCATTCCAAAAAGGTTTTCAACAAAATAATGTTCAAATGGCCATATGTTTCACTTGGCTTCGAGTCACAGAATATCACCGTGTTATGCGCTATTCATGTTGTAAACTTATATGGGCTTTCCAACTGATCCAAAAGCTATAGAGCAAAAAAAAAAAAAAAGTTAAAAGTTAAATAAAGAGGAGGTGAAGGCTCTAGATATAGGAAGATGACACACACCCAATGTGCTTATTAAAGAAAAAAAAAACAATTCAGGTGACTCCCGCGTCCACAGTGCCTCTTTCCAGTGTGCAGACTGTGAACCGAGTTCCAGGAAGCAGTCAAGTTCCTGGCATCAGAGCCAGCTTGGGCCTGGCAGACCCATATCACATACTCATTGGTGTTTGTCACTGCCTGGGTGTGCTATCTTCACAACCCCGGTGGGCAGTCCTGCATTAGAGAACAAAAGGCTCCCCAGCAGCCACAACTTTGGCTCTTTGATACAGTGCAGAACACAGAGGCTAGAGAGGCTGCAGGAAAGTCCCTGGTGCCAACATCACGTCTGTCTGCTCTTTGTCAGTACCTTAGCTCCCCCACAGTCATAAGATAAATAGATGCACAATATTGGGGAAAAAAATGGGAAATGCTAAATAGTATGAAATTACTCAGAAGTTCCACTTCTGGAAACGGCAGAGTAGGTAATTCCCACCAACACTTCAGCCAAGAGAAAGCAGAAAACCCAGACAAAAGAAAAGCCCGAGAAGACATCAAGCGGCTAAGGCGGCAGAGGAACGTTACAAGGCACAGATCCAGGAAAGGGGAAAGAGCAGACAGTCTGGGCTGTCTCCAGGGTCCTGTGTCCATTCCAGAAGAAACAGGTAAGATCTGAGCAGAGCTACGGACTCCAGGACCAGGAGGGCACACAGAGTCCACCACGGAGGGAGTTCCTGGAGAATCTGAAACTTTGGTTCTCTTTCCAGGTTTTTATACACCCCATGTGGCAATAAATAGGAGCAAGAAAGCCCCAGGTTTACAAAAAAAGAGTAGAAATAATCAAGCTGGAGACTTGACCAGGAATAGAGGAATTCTTGCTTAGCAAGTAGGACAATGTATGTATATGGGGGAGACAGACTGACAGACAGACGGACACACATAACAGAGACAGAGACAAAGAGAGTCTGAGAGATTAAGAAAATAGATTCAAGGACTTCTTGAATTTTGCATGCAAATGGATGGAATTAGAAAACACTATCCTGAGTGAGGTAAGCCAGACCCAAAAAGAGGAACATGGGATGTACTCACTCATATTTGGTTTCTAGCCATAA
>NC_022030.1:60042314-60043799 GCF_000317375.1 Microtus ochrogaster
AGTTTAGATGCTCACCTTACTAGACCTGGATGGAGGTGGGTGGTCCTTGGACTTCCCACAGGGCAGGGAACCCTGATTGCTCTTTGGGCTGACAAGGGAGGGGACTTGATTGGGGGAGGGGGAGGGTAATGGGATGCAGTGGCGGGGAAGTGACAGAAATCTTTAATTAATTAATTAAAAAAGAAAATAGATTCAAGGGAAACAACAGATAAAAGAAGTAGATCTGAAGCATCCTCAGACTACAATAGACACAAACTTTAAAATAATTAAGATTTAAAATAATCATCACCAATGTGCTTAGCTGAATAAAAGACGGAGTAAGAAATCTTACCAAAGAAGGTGGAGGCCTTTCACATGGGTATTAGAGACACGTTGAGAAGATTGAACATATGGGTGTGTGGATGGATTAGACACAACTAAAGAGAAAATAGAAGCACGGGAAAGGGTAGAATATCTAAACAGGAATTCAGTGAAGCAAAAGAAGGGTTAGGGAGAGGACACAGAAAGGCTGTGAAGCAACAGTTTCTGGTGGAGAAACGGAGGCAGGGTATGGAACATTGGGAGTGCAGGATTTTGCACGGATTTTTGTGAACTCAAAAGCACAGACGAGTATACATAGTTTTTCAAGATGTTCAGTGTGTAAATGATGAAAAACATCTTGGCTTCCAAGCGTACCAATGTCCTATATGTAAAATGCACAGATGTCATATATACGTAGATAGGTAGGTAGGTAGATGGATAGATAGATAGGTAGATAGATGATAGATAGATAGATAGATAGATAGATAGATAGATAGATAGATATGAATCACAGATGTCCTGTATACATAAGATACACAGAGGCCCTTTATACATAGGATACACAGATGTCCTGTATATTCAAGACAGCAACAATACAAAGCACTGGGAATAAGAGCAGAAAATGGCACACAAAGGCTATAACAAAGGCTATATCCTCTGACAAAGTAGAAAACTGGAATTAACTAGGATTAATGAATTAATCTCTGTTGTCAGCTAGATTTGAATCTGTATAACTTCTGAGTGTGCTTATGAGGTGATTCCAGAAAGGTTTAGTGAGGTGGGAAGGACCACCTGAATGTGGGCATTACCATTCTGTGGGCCAGGTTACTGAACTAAAAAAGAGAAAGTGGGTTGAGCAGCAGCATTCATCTCTCTCTGTTTCCTGACTGCGGTTCCAATGTGACCATGCTTCCCACTCCCGCTGCCACGCCTTACCCGCTCTTACAAAGCATGAGCTTGAACTATGAGCTGAAGCAAACACTTCCATCCTTATGTTGCTTCTGTCCTGTGTGTGATTACAGCAACAAGAAAAGAAACTAGTAGGGGAGGATAAAGAGAATGGGAGCTGGGCATGGAGATACAGCTTGTTACTGTAGCACTCAGGAGGGAGAGGCAGAGGCATCTGTGAGTTCAAGACCAGCCTCAGCCACATGGTGAGATCGTGTTTCAAGGAGAGAGAGAGAG
>NC_022030.1:60043899-60072811 GCF_000317375.1 Microtus ochrogaster
GAGAGAGAGAGAGAGAGAGAGAGAGAGAGAGAGAGAGAGAGAGAGAGAGAGAGAGAGAGAGAGAGAGACTAAGTCCATGGATTGGTATGTAGGTAAAAATACATTGTCATAGTTGGAAGTAAAAAATGTCATTAAAATAAAGCAAATAATTGCATATTAAATAAGAGATAGGCTGTGGGGACATAGGAAGACAATATGTAAATTAAAATGTTAAGTAAATATGATATGTAAAATTATCTATAAAGTTATATGAAAATACAATTTCCATATTGTATTTCATATACAAACCCCATAAACACCAAACAAACCACCCCACAAACATAAAAGGGACAAATAAACCAGGTAAAAAAATTTAAATCAAGTAAATACACACTAACTGTGACAAAGAAAAGCCAAGCCCTGTGTCACAGCAGAGGCCATGGAGGGGTGTTGCTTACGGGCTTGCTCCTCATGGCTTGCTCAGCCTGCTTTCTTATACAACCGAGGACCACCAGCACAGGGATGGCACCACCCACAGTGAGATGGGTCCTGCCACAACAATCATTAACCAAGAAAATGTCCCCCATAGTCTTGCCCACATGCTTTCCTAATGGAGGGGGTTTCCCAGTGGAGGGTCCTTTTCCCAGGTGCATCAGGTTGACAACTGACACTAACTAGGAGTTATTATTGCCTTATTGATATACAGTCAGGTGGAATTCAAGCAAAAGGAAGGAAAAAAAGTATTGAGCAAAACCAACCATGTCAGGCTCGAGAGATGGCTCAGCGGTTAAGAGCATTGCGTGCTCTTCCAGAGGACCGGAGTTCCATTCCCAGCAACCACATGGTGGCTCACAACCATCTGTAATGAGGTCTGGTGTTCTCTTATAGCAGGCATATATGCAAACAGAATATTGTATCCATAATAAATAAATAAATATTTTAAAAAAAAACAACCATGTCTGACATTAGGAACTACTGTACCACGTGCATGGTTCTGCTCCACGAAAGGACACGCTCACAAAAGCAGCTTCAGGAGAGATGAGGAGGGGAAAATGGAGAACACCAACAAACAGAGCATCTTCATGCCACATCTGCCTGCTTGTAGTTGGATGAACAAGAAGCCAATGAGGCTACAGAAAACCTAAACAAGCTGCCGTGTCTGGTGCACGCAGAACAGAGACAGTGGTGCCCACAGACTCTGCTCACCAGTGACTGAATTTCATGTTTCATCTCAGAATGCAGAATGAACTCGAACAACACTTTTCTGACCATAATGAAACAAAATGCAAACTTAATAAAGAAAAAAAAAACCCTTCTACTGGGTAATTAGAGTCAAATAAAAACTCCAGGGGCAAAAGGCAAAAATCAAACCTCAGTTAGGGACTGTCTAAAAACACAATGGGACCGGGAAAGACACAGTGACAGCAACAGGCTAAAGTAGAAGCACAACCAGAGAAAAGGTCACAGGTCAAAGCATAAATCGATGAAAGTGAAACAATAAAAGATTAAATATCGTATCAAGCAAGCTGAGGGAAACACAGTAATCGAAAAGAAAACACCAAAAAGGAAGTTGTAAAGATAAAAGCTAAAATTACTTAGAAAAACAAAACAACAGTGAAACTCATAAACTAAAACTTTAATTGTCTGAACAGAACAAGGAGGGAGGGAGGAAGGGAGCGAGGGAGGGAAGGAGGGAGAGAGAGGAGCAAACTAGCTCACCTAATCATATAAAGGCTGAAAATACAGACCCACAAAATCCGTGTTTACACAACCATTGAAACAAAAGGATTTGCTTTTGGTTTTGAGGTTTTGTTCTTTGTGTCTGTGAGTGTTCTGTCAACATGTATGTAAGTGTCAACATGTATGTAAGTGCACTACATGTGTGCCCAAGGCCCACAGAGGTCAGAAGAGGGCATTGGATCCCCTTGGAGTAGAGTAATAAATGATTGTAAGCCACCACAGGGGCTGCTGGGAAGAGAACCTGGGCCGTGGGTTTGTGAGGGCAGAACCCACCATAAACTGAGGAGAGCTTGCGATTTTTTTTTTCCATCTAAGACACATCTACTGAAAAGCACCAGAAGCCATGTTTGAAGTTACAGGGAACAGCACTGAAGAGAGGGTCATGGGTGAGGCTGGAGGAGGGATGGAATGGGCCACAGGATGCAAGTGGCAGCCTCAGAGCGCAGGTCTCTGTAGAAGGAGCCTGGGCCAGAGCACACAGCGGCACATAGCCCACTGTCCTGACCAGCCCATTCTGATCTCTCTCAGACCTGTCTCACCGTTTGCCCTGCTCCCCAGATGAGCTTCCATGTGTCCTACAAGCAAGGAAGAACCTCTAGAAGAGAAAATCGGACAGTGTCACTCAGTTACCTTCTCGAAGCTAAGCCAGAAATCTCTGAAGTAGCAATGGAAAGAGTCAACCCAGATAAGACCTTAGGGACAGGCCCCTTCTGGATGTCCATGGAGCCTGGGAGCAGAAGGGCCGCCCCCTTGATGCCCACGTGAGCTGATGTAGGCAGGGGTTCACCCTCAGGCTGCAGACTCTGTGCTAGCCCAAGTTCCTCTTCCTGCTTGCTAAGAACTTGGAGGGCCCTCAGGAGAGGTAGAGGCCCACCAAATACTGATGCTGATAATAATAGAGCATTGAGGTTGAAGACATCCAGAGAGATCAAGGCTTGCCTGGATAAGGCAATGCCCCTAAGCCTTACCTCAGTGCCCAGTTGGCACACACAGAGCCACATTTTAAAGACAAGTTGAGAGACCACACCCATGAGAGCAAGGCTGGAGGAAGCCTCCAGGGACCAGAGGCGAACTGCCCTGTCTCAGAGCCAGGAAGCTGGAGTGAGGCAACCAGGTGGCACAGAGGAAACTGTGTGGGGTTGGGGGGACTTCCTGGGAGCCCTAGGTACACAGCAAGGATGCAATATTCCGGAGCCTTTCCTGTCTGCGTCTATCCACTGGCTTCTTTATCCTCTAGCCAGGCCTCAGGGTCTTCAGCATGGCACCTGTCACTAACTAGGACTGTAAACAAGACACACCTTCCTTGTGTCCATCAGTTTTACACACCCCACCCCTGGTATAGGAGGTCCTTCTGTATTTGTGTTGATTTCATTGGTTGAATAAAGAAGCTGCCTTGGCCTTTTGATAGGGCAGCCCTTAGGTGGGCGGAGTAGACAGAACAGAATGCTGGGAGGAAGAAAGCAGAGAGAGCTGCCATGGAGCCGCCAGAGTCAGACATGCTGAATCTTTCCTAGTAAGGTTAGCCACGACCTTGTGGTGACTTACAGATTATGAGAAATGGGCTGAATCAAGATGTGAGAGTTAGCCAATAAGAGGCTAGAGCTAACGGGCCAGGCAGTGTTTAAATGAATACAATTTCTGTGTGATTATTTTGGGTATAAGCTAGCCGAGTGGGATGGAACAATGGACCCACTCCTCCTTACTACACACCCCCATGACGTTGAGCAGTCTCCGGTCCTTTCACCAACCACAGGCTCCCAAATGCAGGCTCGCTAGGTTCCAGGACTGAGTGGGGAACCCAGCCCATGCAATACCTAGATCTGAGGGAAGAAAAAAATGCATCATCCCCACACAGGCAGCATGGCTTTTCATGGGGGACAATGGAGAGCATGCAGGGACTAATCTGTGGGTAGCAGCACTCCTGAGTGTCACTGCCTGGGTAAGCCCTTTCTGCAGCTGCCTAGCGAGGTCCACCGAGACTCCAGAGCACATCCTGGAAATCTGATGTCAATGTCAGTGTTAGGCCAAGATCTTGGGGAAGGATTTCACCGGGGGGAACCCCATGTGAGGCATCTGACTGGCCACCAACTCCATTCACAGTTGCAGTGAATACTTCTAGATTGAGTCATATTTTAAAGCTACAAGAGACATCAGGGATGCAGAGACAGCTCCGCTGGACCTGGCTGGGCTCTTTCTGCAATTTCTAATGAGACCACAAATTAAAAATCAATTAAGTAGAAATGCATACAGCAGAATAGTTCATTTAGCTCAAGTCTCAGACGAGCGCTCCAGGTCTAGGGACCATTCGCATAGTGGTTATTAAGGTGGTCTCAATGGAGCTGCGAGTATCCTAATCATGGTCTACATGAAAGGAACCTTGATATTAGTTTAGGGGACAGTTTAAGCTTGGACTGGAAAGACGTCCTTAGGTAGGAATAAGGACAAGGAGAAGCCCCAGGCTCTGCACTCCTGGGTGCAGGCCTTGGGAAGAAATGAGGACCTGAGCTCTGAACAATCACCTCCCCTCAACCTTTGCACAGCCCGGGGCAGAGAGTAAGTGACCCCAGTAGAGTTCTGTCTTTACAGAGAGTCAAGTTCACGGGCAGTGGGGAACGCCCAAGCACGTTCATTTGTTCCACCAAACTTGAGCACGGGCCATGAGATCTTATTCATGCTAAGCAAGGGGTCCAGGCCGGCTGGGAAACAGCCTTGCTACCTTGGAATGGTTTCACCTCCTAGTTGGCTTCGGGCTACACCCAGGACTACAGCCTCAGCCTCCCAGTGTCTGGAAAACGGGCAAAGGCTTGAGAGCCTTCATTTCTAGAGCACAGTCGGAGCAGCCTGTGTGGACATATGGCTCTCTTCTGATCACAGAGGAACGGAGCCTGGATTCTCGTCTTAGCTTTCTTTCAAATACCATCTATTTATGAGGCCTGGGCAATTTTTACTTTGCAGCTTTGAAATGCTTAATGTTTGAGACTGTACATCTGGGGGGAGGGGGGTTGGATCTTTCTTTGTTGTATTTTTTCAGCCCGCTGAATACCTGAGGCCAGTCCACTGAGTCTCAAATGTTCAGGCTGCACAGCAAAAGAGACCCAACCATTACATACCTCCCAGGAACGTTTGCGTCCTGGGGGAGAGGGGGTGGCAACCATCAAAGGACGCATGATGTCACCGGCCTGCTCCATCATAGCCTACACATAAGTCAGCTTAACAGGAATCTGGTTTTCAAAGAGCCAAGGCGTACAGCAAGCGTTTCTGCTGACATGCAGTGTCCCTTGCCAGCTGGCCGCACTGAGCGCTGTGGGCCATGGAAGGCAGCTAATGGGTTGTGTTGCCTTCAAACAGACTTCTTGCAACATGGAGCCAAGATGTATACGATAAGTTGTCGTCAGGATCCAGTGGACTGTAGAGAAAGCATAGTAAGTGCTCCAAAAACAGAACTATCTCTCTTCTCCAGAAGTCCGCTGTGGAGCCATGGCCAGCATGCAACTCTAAGCACTTCTTCCATGTAAGGATGGCCTGATCACAGACACGTTTGATCAGGGGCCTTAAAACACCAACCCAGGCAAGGTCAGCTTCTAAAATCCAGCTTCAAGCCTCTGTTCCCTTTTACCACACTGAGCCCAACACCCCCGGGAGCAAGCCGGTGAGATTCGGTGACTGCTGTGGGCCCCATTCTGGAGTTGAAGATAGATACACAGGAGAAGCACACAGTATGAGCAAGCAAAGGCAGAGCTTAGGGCTGTGAGTCCTAAACGTAGACAGCTTACAGAACCAAGATCACACGAGCCAAAGATCAGGAAAACCGGCAATTTGGTCAGTGGGGGATCAGTGTAGGAAAAGGAACATCAGGATAGAAATGACAGCGGGGCGGAGGCTCAGCTACCAGCACCTGAGACTTCTCCCCTACCCCAGGGGCAAGATGACACTCGGGGTAAAAGACAAAGAAGACTGATCATCAGCTGGCTGGAGTCATGAGGAACCATGAATAAGTTAGAGGAGGCAACCGAGTTGAACGATGGAAGTGTCCCAATAACGAATTCTCAGTAGAGGAGGCAAGCTGGGCTGTGAACCTCAGCAGTAGCCACACCACCTTAGATGCACCGGTACCCAGGGCAGGGACGGGCTAACCTGGGAAGGAAGGGTGGGAGTCGGAGGCTGTGGTCAGAGCAGGCTAAAGAACACCTAGCCTGCTGACCAAAATCCAGTGAGCTCATCCTCTCTAGAAAGGAAAGGCAGGGGACCAAGGACCTTTAGAAGACCCCCCACACACACACCCACACACACACACTGCCGATACCACAACAAATGCAGAAGGACTCGGCCCCCTTGCTCTCCCAGCCTGAGGAGAACACACAATTGGCTTCACTGCAAAGAATTACCAGGTGGAACACAGGAGCCCATCAGAGAGAACAGCAAGACACAGGGACCATGCTTGTTCTCTGCCACCTCCACCTCTGTTCCTATGCCACGTCTCTTTGCTTCTTCTCTCCTCTGTTCCCCATTCCCATCTCTCCCTCCCCTTTTGGGACCCTCAAGCCCATGTCTCCATGCCAAAATCCCAGTGACTAGAAGTGGATATCATGCCTGTTCTCTGAGACAAACCCCGTCAGAACTCCCGGAAGGAACTAGTACCTCCTTCACAGGCCCTAGAGTGGGTCCTGTCCGAGCCTGCTCCACAGGCTGTGATGTCTGTAGTTTGGGTGAGGAATGACCCCTGACCAGGCTAGGGATGTTGGGAGCAGTGGACCCTTTAAGAGGCAGGCCCTCGAAGGAGGTTTGGGGTCACTGCAGTGTGTACTCAATTGACATTATGGGGCCTAGGCCCGCACCATGCACTCCCTCTGCCTCCTCTGCTGTGCACCCCAGGACTAAGTGATCACGGACTGAACCCCTGAAAACTATTAGCTGAAATAAACATCTATTGGGGGACATAAAACCACCTTGAGTGTTTGCCTATTGTGATGGAAGTGTGACACCTGTGATGGAAGTGTGATGGAAGCCAGGCCCACCCACCTCCGACTCCCCTGAGGATCTTCTTGGAGCTGTGCTGAGTCCCCAGCCTCAGGCTCCACCCATGAGTCCTCACAGAGGAATCTAAACTCTAATCCTCTGGTCTTGCCACCCTCATGCCATCTGGGTGCTCTCCCCGACCCCCTGATCCCACGCAGTAGGTAAACAATCGGTTCCTGCACTCTTAGCCTGCTGGCCCTCCAGGTCTCCAAGGAGGATGGGTGGAGAGAGTTGAGAACCACGCCAGAAAGATCCACGGGAGGAACTGAGAGGAGACACTCTGACACTTCGGGTGTGGCCACCCCGGGTCAATGGCTCAGCCTGATAGAATAGGCTGTCTGAGCCTACTGAGCTTGGAGACAAGGGCAGGTTTGAGTGGTCTATGTGGGGAACACGCCAACAGACAGGGCCTGCCCTCTTGCCTGCCTTTGTTTTGGCCTGGAGCATCTCCTAACTCAAGGGACCTGAATCAGAGATAGAGAGAGATGAGAACATGTATGTCTGTGAGTCCCTTCCAGGGAGAGCTCAGTGAAGTCAAGCACCAGCCCTGCTGGGAGCACCAGCCCTGTTGTACACTTGTCTCAATACCCTCCCCTGCATGCCCCTCCCTGTCTCTGGCCTAGTCAATTCCCTAAAGAACATAGGGAGCCCCTTCCTGACTCTGCTTTCAAGGACCCAGCCATGTCATTGAACTAAAGTCACAGCCAGTGGAGGCCATGGCCATGCACAGGAGAGAGGCCTAAATTGAGGACAGATGACCAATGATTAGTAGGTCTACAGATGGGAAGCCTTGATTCTTCACTCTGGGATGGCATGTCTGTACAGCCGAACGGGTATCAGTGAGATGTAAGAACCAGGAAGCCAGGGTTTTTCTGGTCTCTAGGGTGGTGACTGGAGCAGCTAGTGAGAGATGCAGGAGCCTAGATGGCTGCCCCTCTTGTATCTTTGGGGTATCTTATACCCAGCATCCTTTTCTGCTCTGTCACCCCAGGTAGGAGCTAAGGAGACATGAAGTCCTCACACTGCCAACCTCAGAAGCAAATGGCACCTGGCCTGGGGAGAAGAAGTCAAGTGACTCCCGTGGAATTCAGGACTCCACTTGGGATCTACAGATATATGGAGCCCATGCCTCAGGTTGCCCATACTCCTTCCTCCCACCTCTTCCACTCCTTTCTTCTTCCCTGTCTCTACCACAGAGCTCAGTGAGTTCTTCAAGCCTGGATAGGATCCCGAGTCCGCTCTTTACGTGACAAGGAACTGTGTGACCTTACACAACTCACACAGTTGGCTCAACACCTTATAACTGCGCCCAGTGGCAGCCCTGACCACTACAGTGAAGCAGTGTAATCAAGTATGAGCTGTTAGCCTCACAAGGGCTCCCACCAGGCTCTGGGTCACCCCCAAGATCTTCACAGTAACAACGTGAGGTGCACACTGCATAGAGGAACCCAAGAACAATCTAAGAAGACTATTCCCATGACCACAATGTGGGCCAAGACACCAGGAAGTCCTACTCTGGCTGGCCCTGCACCCTGCTGTCTGCATAGCTAACAATCCATTGATGTACCTCAATAGCGTTTAAATCTGCGAAGTCTGTGGAACCCCACTCAGTGGCCCTGGGACTGACTGACTGAGTTTCCTCATGCTGTGAACTGCTGGCCTGTCTGTGAGAGCAGCTGCCTTTCTTGACTTGACCTAAGGAGCGGGAAGACAAGATGGCCCAGAGTCCTGACACAGGACACTTTGCCCTGGCACGGTACGCATCCTCTGCACCCATCGTGGCTGCTAGGAGGAGAAGGCAGCGATTGTGCATTAACAGGAGATTAGTGTGGCTGCAGTAAGGGAGCAAGCTGTGGGCGGCGGCCTCAGCGTGCTCTCTCTGTCCCAGGCACTTTTTGGATAGGGCCATACAATGTTTCCACTCCGTTCTCTGACATTGCTATGTTGGCAATGCTTTTACACCCCAGGAGCGTAAGAAATATCCGCCAACGTGTCCCTTGAATTCCTTCACCGTTTTCCTTGTGTTCTACTTATCTCTTTAAACCATCTGGAGTTTATTTCGCTATGAGGTAAGAATCTAACTTTAGGATTGGGGGTATTTTTTTTCCCCTAAAAAACCTTAACGACTTATGCCAGTGACATTTATTGCACAATCCATCTTTTCCGCACGGATTTAATCTTCTCTTTTCATGTAATGAACGCGGACTGTCTTGAGTCACTTCTGAATGGTCTTCTTGCTGGTCTGTGAGCACTGCCTCTCTTTCTCCGTTGCTGTCGTCTTAGGGTGTCCTGACACCTGGCACCTGGGTCATTCCCAATGGCTACGATCCAGAATTGGTTTTCTTTTTTCTTTGTTAAGATGTATGTCTATGTTTAATTACGTGTATGCGCATGCGTCATGGGGAAGGTGGTTAACCATGGAGGCCAGAAGAGAGTGTTGGATCCTTGCAACAAGTGGTTGAGAGCCGCCATGTGGTGAGTGCTGGGAACTGAACTCTGGTCCCCTCGGGATCGCATACTCTCAACTGTTGAGCATTTTATCTCTCCAGCCTTGGTCACGTGGCTAAGACAGTGTTTCTCAACCTGTGGGTCACGACCCCTCTTGAGGGTTAAATGACCCTTTCAAAGGAGTCCATTCTCAGATATCCTGTATATCATATATTCATATTACAAGTCATAACAGTAGCAATGTTACAGTTATGAATTAGCAATAAAATAATTTTACAGGTGGGGGTCACCACCACGTGAGGAACTGTATGAAAGGGTCGCAGCATTAGGAAGGCTGAGAAGCCCTGTTCTAAGAGAACATAACATCACCTTACCCCCCCCCCCAGTGGACTCTTGGATAGTTAGCTCATGGGTCACCCACAGAGCATACTTAGTGTATGTAAGTGAGCCCCTCTTCCAGGAGCATGGGCTGCTTAGTAGAATCAGTCATTCAAACACTAGACAAACGTTATTTTCCCCCTGGGCCCAGAACCCCCTTCCTGTTATTCATATAATCTCTTTCTTACTGCCTCCTCCTGTGCATTCTGGCGGTCTCTCAGGCTTGCCCTCCACTCTCTGTGGGAACTTCCAGAAGGATCCATCTTGCCCTTTACTGAGCCTAAGGTTTAGCATACACTCCCACCTCAATGGCATACACTCCTCCAGCCCAGGCCCCTTTCACCTCCGCTGCCTCTTGCCTGCCCTTCCCACCTCTGTTGCTTGTTATTCTTGTGTCTCTCGTTTAACTTTTTCTTGGAGTCTGAGGCTATAGAGCAGAGCCCTGTTTAGCGGTGGCCTCTGCTGGGCTGTTGTCCCAGCATCACAGTGGCCTCTGCTGCACAGGGCCACACTGCCTCCCCTGAACCATGACCCCAGCCTTACATCTGGACATCTGGACACTGAAGCCCTCCTCCCTGACTCAGCTGACTTCTGAAATCTCCCAGCTTCTCGGCACTGGTCCTCTCCACTCCCCCAGGGCGGTATTTGCAGGAGACCACATCCCAGGTGCTTCCACATCCCAGGCCTCCTGGCACAGGTCACATTGACCCCATTCAGGTTTTTCCTGACTATGACTCCTGAAAGTTCTCTAAACTGCAGAAAATCCCATCAGCCTCACTCTAGCAGGTCATTTCTCAGCAGAGGCATGAGTCAGAAGGGTTCAGCCTGTGTCTTCAAATTCACACTTCTGAAGACATGAAAATGGACCGTGAGCCTCCTGAGCCTCTCATCCACATGGCTTCCTGTGGTTAAACTTAGATCCTCCTCCATTTCAACACCACCAAATGCTTTCATTCTAGACTCTTCTCCTGCCCAAGGACACCACGCTCTGCTAGAGAAGGAACCAGAGAAGCGCCAGAGGTGTCAGAATGGCCTCATGGGAAATGGTGATGGCAGGCACAGACGCCTCGGTGCTCTTGAAGGTAAAGAGGCACCATTCCTCACCAAGGGCTAGGGAGCTGAGCCGAGAGGAGACCCGGGGGATGAGCAGACACAGAGGAGTAAGCACCTGCAGGGGGCCACAGCAAGTCGGAGGGTGCCAGCAGGCAGTGAGAGGAGGGCTGGACTTCTGTTGCTATGATGCAGCCTTGAGCTCTTTGTGGGTAAAAGGAACCCTGCACCCCTGCTTTCACCTGCCTCAGGGGACCTCACCACCCCTGAGAAAGCACTGAATCTTGGATCTACGAGTGACTTGTACAACAGGAAGTGTCCTATTAATCAGGTGATTTTTGTCACCTTCCAGCTTGCTTTGTCAAACGGTGTTGACTATTGTATTACCCATTTGGTACTATAATGCAGTCCCTTAAGCAGATCCTCTATGAAGAAGACGGGTTCACACGGAGCACAGTTCTGGAGGACGAAGGGCACAGTGTTGGTCCCTGCCCAGCTCTGGAAAGAGCCCCGCAATGAATGACACCACTGTGGTGCATGCAACAGTAAGGTTAAGGGGGTGACGGGAAGCCAGAGTGAGGAGGGCCAGGCCTCCTCTGTAACAACCTCTCATGAGGGTTAAGCAGGATCCCAGAAGTACCCCCATCAAGTCCTTCCCAGGCAGGTGCCTCAGTCACCTCTGTAACCCATTATCTCCTAGCATGCTTTGCTGAGAAACACACTTCCAACACATGAGCCCTGGAGGGACAGGTCACACCCAGCCTCCTCCAGCAAGTAGCTGTGCTCTGCCAGTCCCTCCACCGAGCCCGCTCATGGTTAGTGCCTTTCTCGCTGCCACGTCAGCGTCATGACCCCCACTTACCTATCTGCCAGGGAACATTTGCCTGCATTATCTAATCCATCCCTCATGGAGTCCCATGAGATACTTCAACATACATCCATCACTCTGGGCAACATGCATTTCACAGATAAAGGAACAACGCCTGAGCCCAAGGCTTAGATGCTTCTCCCACGAGGGGAGGTAGCTTGAACAAGCTCACGAAGCCAAAAAGGGCTGCATCATGTTTGGATGTGAGCTCTGTGTCGTCCCCCATATTTCACTCCTCTGGCTGAAGTCTGGAAGGAATGAGAGACCTCAACAGGCTATAGCTGGAGTCACAGCAGAGAGAATGGAACTGGCAAGGCAGAGGGCAGAACACAAGGAGTGAGTATCCACACTCCAGGCCCGTGTCCAGGCAGGATTCCCGCATGGCCGGCTCACTGTGTCCATTTGATCCCAGGCTATGGGATCGCGGATCCAGCAGCCATCAGAGCATGCACTGAGCAAAGGGCACAGGAGTAGAGGCAAAGCAAGGAACACTGCTGATGGAGGGCAAGGGCAGCTAGCAGTACCTGACTTCCAATCAGTCAGAAACCACAGGACATTCTGATGCATGCTTTGACGCTAAATATCTGTCCCCAATATTGGAAGGCAGCGCACATTCTCCTCCAGTTTCTATGAATTAATAAAACTTCTACTTTTTTGTGTAATGGATAACAAATGAGCTGACAACACTGGAAAGAGTCTTGGCTCTCTGGGAGGGAAGGCACCTGGCCAGCCCACCTCACTTCTGGGGAGGCAGCCCCATTTGGAGGCCGCAGCAGTGGCCTTGCTTAGGGACCCAGGCATGGCCTGAAGCCCAGGTTGCTGACAGATGAGATGCTGCTAGCCTCAGGTACCAATAAGGAAGTCAGGAGATAGGAGGACCCTAGAGACCATCTTTGACTGTCAATTATGTAAAGGACAAGCCAGAAAGGGGGCATGGCATGGCATGGCATCTCCCTGTTCCTCCCTTTCTCTTTGGTCTCTCCTCCCCTCCCCAGTGTCTCTCAGTGAGGACACTGCAGTCACTGTCACCAGCAATTTGCACCTAAAACCATTCCTTGCTTGATGAAATGCCAGAGCACTGTGTATGGGTGTTTCTATCAAACACAACTGTCTGCTCGCCCCTTGAATCCAACATCCAGCCCCTGAACTGTTGACACTTCTGGCTCTCTAGTCAGAAGGATGCTGAGCCAGGCTGAGTTTTTCCATAGAACCCTGCCTCTCTGGGCCTGTGGCACCCCTCAAGCTCCACCTCTTGAGGCAGGTACAGCTTCTAAAGTCATTCAGTTTATCACCGCCTTTCTAGCCCTGCAGCAGCTCTCTCTCCTGTCTCTCCTTCATTTTCACCACCACCAACTCCCCTTAGCCAGTGTCAGGCAGGGGCAGGGACAACTCCAGTCCTTCACATGTGTTATGTGTGTTATTGTCTAGAAGGAACGGCTTATTCCCCCATGGAGAAGAGTCCTTTTTGGTACCTTCCCTGCCCAACAGCCCAAGAAACTTACCAATAGGCTCCGGGAAGTTAGAGTCCCTTTCCCCACGATGCCTGTCCTGTGATCCCAGCGCTGCTCAACCTGGTGCATGTGGAGGTCTACCCAGGGCAGCTGTGGGGTGACCAAAAGCCCAGAGCTGTAGAGAACGTGGTCCCTGGGATCTCCCCTCGAGGCTGCACGCAGGCCTTAAACTCATGGGGAGAAATGAATTGTCCTTATTCACAGCCTCAGCCCTCACCGACCTGCAAAGAAGAGAAAATGAAAAGGCAAGGGCGAGACCTCTCTAGTCCAGAGAATGTACCAGGAGACTCGCGGCCATCCTGTTCAACTCCTGACCTGGAGGGGAAGTCCCAGGCAGAGTCTTCACGATTAATCCTATTCAACTCTTGCAAAGTGATGACAACAGAACTCAGCTTATGATCTCATTTATCACCCGCCCTGTCACTAAAATATGAGATGCAAATGCCCCACCTAAATACTTGAAGAGAAGCCAGTGAGCACCGAGGATAAATTCCCTCTTTAGCAGCACTGACTAGAGACCTTCCCTACGGGGTGCTCTTGGGGCCCGGCTACCCCTCATGTCATCTGGGGTTTGCTACAGAGCAAGAGAAGAAATGGACAGGATTAAGACTTTTGCCCTGGGACTCCATCTCCTCCGAAGCCTACACGAAGGCACACACTCCATCACGACATGCGTGGTAAGAGATGAAAGTGATGAGCTCAGCTAGCGTCTGAGAACAAAAGTGGCAATTGTTTGCTGGAGGGAAGGAAGCATTTGTGAGCGTTTAAAACTCTGAAAAAATGAAAATAAACATTTGGATGATTCATGGATGAGTCATGGTAAACCGCCTGCCTGACCGCTGCCTGGTGGGTGCTGGCTGCACGGATTTGGGCTAGCCCACGTTCCTGCCCTGGGTTCTGAGCTAACTAACTCTCAAACCGGCTGATCTAGGAACGACAGCGGCAGATACACACAGGGCACCAGGTGTCTGTGTGCAGCCCTGCGCTGTGCCCAGTTTACAAAAGAAGGTAGAGGCTGGGTGATGGCAGGATTCCTAGGGAAGAAACTGTGGTCGGTATGCTTTCTTTCTCCAGCAACAGAACTGGACTAGCCGGGCATTTGGGATGGAACATTCTGGGTTGATCTGGGGAGGACCACAGCACCACCAGTGTGGAGTGACCCAGCTTGAAAGCATCTAGCAGACAACAAGCACCCAGACTTGTAACTTGGCAGAGACAACTGGTGTCTGCTTCCCTAACCCCACTGCCGCTGCCGCCTACTCAAAGAGCCTGTGGCTCTGTCTTAAGGCTTTGTCTACAAAGGACAATGGGACCAGAGGATCAGGGAGTTGAGGGCACTGGAACAGCCCTCCCAGGAACTGGTAGAAGCTGGAGGATATATATAGCACAGTTCCCTCTGCCTTGCTAATTCTAAGGTACATTCCAAAGCAGGCCATCATCCCCAGAGGGAATGGGCCCAGCTATCCCCAGAAGTCACTGCCAACCCTTCTGTTAATTTCCTTTCCATTTCACATGACACTCACCGGCAGTACTTTCTGGAATAACCATTTGTGTTGGATCTTTGTCTCAGAGTCTGTGTGGTGTTTGAATAAGAATGGCCTCCATAGGCTCATAGACTTAAATGCTTAGTCACCAGGGAATGGAACTATTTGAAAGGATTAGAAGAATTAGGAGGTGTGACCTGTTGGAAAAAGCGTGTCACTGGGAGTAGCCTGTGAGGTTTCAAAAGCCCATGCCAGGCCTAGGCTCTCAGAACATAGCCCTCAGCTACTGCACCAATGCCATATCTGCCTATGCCACCATGCTCCCCACCGTGATGGTAACAGACTAACCCTCTGAAACTGTAGGCAAGCCTCCTTCTTCCCTACGAGTTGCCTTGGCCATGTGGTCTCTTCACAGCAATAGAACAGTGATTGAGACAGTCTGCTCTTTGGGAAAGCCCACTTGAAAAGAAGGTGCGTATTGTGCTTGAGTCAGCGGAGAGAAGGGGAAGAGAACATGGTTCTCTCCTCTGGAACCTCAAACTCTAAACCTGGAAAAAGCAGAGAGGGCGACAGGCAGCAATGTGAAGCTCAGGCCCAGATCAACTAAGCAGCCTCCGACCATGCCCAGAGGGACCCACTTTAGGCGTGGTATGACCCTCAGGGATCCCCACAAGCCTCTGACAGCCAACCAACCAGTTGCACGTAAACTTGAGTCTCGGTGACCACTGTCTGTGAAACCCTAGCAGTCACTGGCTAGACTCCTGACTCAGGTAGGCTCTTCAATCTTTTGGGTTCTGAATGGCACTTCTGTGTGAATATGCATTAAGCACACGGTCACGGTGGTGTTTCAGGCCCACAGGAAACACACGGCTACTTACCACATGGCACTTAGTAGCTAACATGCATACATAAAGTTAAGCTCGGCTCTCTGTCTTGAGCTAAAAATCGTTTCAGTTGTGATTAAAATGGTAAGCATTAAACTAAAGTAAAATTACAGAAATCCTAAAAAGAAACGTTAGTTAAATCCACATACAACCATAAGATGAATACTCTCCCGAGGGGCCTCAATGGCAAAAGCTATATAAAGAGAGAAAGCACACAAATCTGCTTTATAAGCAGCAAGATAAAAAGGGAGCTGTCAAGATGGGCACGTGTTTGCAGAAAGGGAGCCATCAAGATGGGCACGTGTTTGCAGAAAGGGAGCCGTCAAGATGGGCACGTGTTTGCAGCCAGAATGGGCACAAGGCTTGCACAGTATCAAGTTCAAGGCAGAGTGTCAATATACTGATAGCGTTTAAAAAGCGGGAGGTAGTAAGATAAAGACTATAACTATCTACGCTGTGTAAAATGGAGCATATACTCATTCTAGTTATTAAAGAAGGCCATATCTTGTTTCCCCTCACAAAGAAAAGAAAATGTGAGCGGTGGGGCTGTGGAAAAGGCTCACGGGATAAAGTGTTAACCTCACAAGCATGAGGATCTGAGCGTGACCCCCAGAACTCACATACAAAAGCCAGGTATGGTGGCACAGGCTTATAATCCCAGTACTGGGAGGTGGAGACCTGTGGACCCCTGGGGCTCGCTGGCCAGACTAGTCTACTCAGAGGACTCCAGGCCAGGGGGAAACCTTTTCTCCAAAAATTAAGGGAGAGAAATACTGGGCAGCAGAGACATCAGACTGACCTGGATCCTCTACACAGATACGCACAGACACGCACAGACACCCGCACAAACACACACACACAGAGACACTGCAAAGAAAAAGCACAGCTACCCCGAAACCTGGCCAGGAGGGTCACTGAGCTGAAGACTTGAGATGCGCATACACCACCAATTTCCAAGGGACCCTCATCCCTCACCCCATGGATTCTTCTCTATCCAGCAAGTAAGTCCTCCTCCTCCCGACATGCAAAAGCTATGTCAGGAAGATGCTAACTACAGAAGTGTTTTCAAGGACAATACGTTAGCTAGAAACATGAATTTGATGGAATGAACTAAGGCAAATCGAACTGTAGGAGCTGCTACAGTTGTGAAAAATAACACCGAGCCAAGACAGGAATCTGTATAGCAAATGTTCACAAAGGGAAGGTAGCTGAAATCAGAAGTTAAGTTTAGGGGGTTTGGGGCATATGTAGAGATGCTCAGATACTCCCTAGTGTACTTCCATAAAGTCTAACTTTAATAAGGGCATATAATAAGGGTAGGAAAAAAATCAACCCCAGATATTTCATTTTAAATAAAATGATTAAACATAAATCATTTATGCATTCAAGTAAGACAGTTAAAAAAATAAAAAGAAAGAAAATCATAGGATATGTAGAAAATAAATTAAGAAATTATGAAAGAGAACCACACCAATAATAAATAAAGCCATGTGTTCTCAGAAAGAGCAATAAACAGAAAAGCTGGGGAAAGCGTGCGTGTGCTCTGTGGTCCCTATGGTGTTTAAAAGCATAGAAAGCACCAGAAGTAAACCAGCCAAGACATTAGATGCCACATCTGGGCTTGTGTTCAGATAACTTTTCCTATAATTTTAAAACTTTCATTTATTTTCCAAATATTCTCTAATGGATATGGGTTCAGATACCATAAAACTGATCCTGAAAAGCCACACAGAGGGAGGGAGATTGTGAGCAGGACAGTTTTAAGTAGAAAATGTTGACAGGAAATGATACTCACAGGGAGTGAGGTGAAATCTCAGATCAGCAAGGGTGGAGCCGTGGGCTCAGCCAACCCATTTCTGCTCTGCATTGTGCCCTGGGTCCTCAGAAGTTATGTGAGGCAAGCAGCAAACAGAAGTTACCCAAAGGTTGGGGACCCTGAGCCTGGCAGAGAGAAGGGCTCATGGATCCCGGACACTGAGGGAAACTATCAATCATGAATGAGGGAAGAGAGGATGTGGACTCAACAGGGGGACGGAAGCTGGAGACACCCCTTTCTTGGAGTTGTCTCTGTGGATTTCCCTTTTAAATAGCACATTAACTTCCCTGACAAGTTGCATGCTGTCTCTCAGGTCTTACAGGTATGTGGATCAAGTGTTATGGACACTTCTCAGAGTGCAGTAATCAAATGGCTGAATTTCAAGATGTGTCGGGTTTTCTAAACTTTGATGGGGAAAGCCCCGGTAGAATAGCCACCTCCCGCTACACTGTAGAAGAGAACAAAAAAAAAAATGCAGGTGATCCAATGGGGGAGAAAGCTCAAGATACTTAGCAAAGTCACATTTTCATGTAGCCTTTGCTGTCCCCACAACTCCTCCTCTAAGAACAGATCGGAAGGGCACACTAAGAAAGACGTGCTTACATAAAGGCGTAAACCCATCACCGTGACTCTGGTTACCATGGTGAAAGGTGGCAGGCAGCACAAAGAAGATCAAAGGGGAGCTGGGGAACTAAACTGTGGTAGATCCATAGATGGAGTAGTATACAACTATAAAAAGCAAAGGAATGTCTATGTAGTAATAAGGTGTGGACATACTTAGGAGATATATATGGTGTGGATATCTTTGGGATAGACTGTTGAATTAAAAACCCAAGATATCAGCACTAGAGAAATGGCTCAGATGTTTACAGCAATTGTTGCTCTTGCAGAGGACCTCACTCAGTTCCCAGCATCCACAGAAGTTGGCTCATGATAACTCCAGCTCCAGGAGATACACTGTTCTCTTCTGGTACCCACATGCACACATAGACACAGAAATAAAATTTTTTAATCTTTTTTAAAAACCAAGATAGGTTCAAAATGTCATTGTGGTGGTTTGAATGAGAATGTGCCATTTAGGCGCATGATTTCGAGCACTCTGTCACCGGCTGGCAGCACTGTATAGGAGGGCTTAGAAGGTACAGCATAGTTGGAAGAAGTATGTGACTGGGACAGGCTTTGAAAGTTTGTTCCCTCTGCTTCCTGTGAGCAGCTCAAGCTGTGACCTTTCTGCACCTGGTTCTTGCTGCTGTACCTACCACCAGGTCTGCTACTTGCAATCCAATTCAATACAATAGCAACAAATACAATTTTAAAAAAATGTGTAAGTGTGCATTCAACTTCTAAATGGAAGGAGAGAGAAAACATGAAGACAAAATCACCTGCAGCAGGGAGAAGCTAGGGACAGTAGTGACATCTCTGAAAATCCCACAGCTTCACAGACCTGAAGATCCCTTAAATATAAGCACCATCGTTGTCCCCACACAGTCGCGTGATGTCCTGGCTATGTGGCCCAGGGCGAAGCCGGGAGCTGTCTTGGAATTCTGTCTGTCACACCAAACCCCAACACATACTTAGCATTTACCATTCCAGACGCCCAGAAGAGCCTCAGACATCAGAGAGGTCCGCATCCTGGCCCTCCACCTGGTGAATTTGACCTTGGTGCTGGCCCCGCAAGCAGTTTTTGCTCGGCCACAGCCTAACCAGTCCTCTGCTCTGCCTTCTTGGTTTGCCTCAAGTGTTTAGCATTTCCAGCTTTTTCCTCCACCTGCGAGAACCCTGTGGAAATTATTCTTAATGGTCCATGAACAGATCAAGGCCCAGCCAGGCTCAGATGTCTGCAGTTGCTGTGTTCTAATTTATTGGCAATATGTCGAGTAATGTTTTCCTCATTGTTTCCTAGTTCGGGCTCCTTACCAGATGAAAAGTGGCCAAAGACAGTTATTAATTAAATCAAAACGCAGCAACCAAATGTAAAGGGCCCAGAATGCTAGGTGGAAGGGAGCCTGTTGGACCTTTTTATGTATGCATTCATTTTCAACGCCCATGTGCAACGAACTTCTGGTTTCGTGCCCTATCAAATGATTCTTTGAACTTCTTTTCCTTCTAAAAGCACCCCGAACAAACCCCTATTAACTCATGAGTCACAGCACGCTCGTTAAAGAGAAACTGTGGAAAGCAAACTGAATCCATTTCCCACTCCAAAAAGGACCACAGACTTGGCGGTCCATCCATGATGCCGTCCTCCGCTCTTCAGACAGCGCCCTGAACCCCTGGCATCCTGGGGCATGCAGAACAAAAGACGTTCTTGATAAAACGCCTTGTGTGACAGATAAAGTGAGCAGGGCGTGCTGGGGTATCGTTATCAACATCGCAGGACTACAGAATGGTTTGGATGGAGGCTCCGGATCCCAAGGGGTTCCCCCTTGGCCCCTGGAACAGGGCCATTGAAACCAATCAAAAGCATGGCCAGCCCACGTGTGGTTCCTGAAGAGGCTGTTGCTAACGGAAATGCGCAGTGACGTAAATTGGGCAGACGCTCATGTGTTACTGTTTTGAACAAAGACAGAACATGTGTCTTTGCTTTGCCCCCTGTGGGAGAATCTTCTGCGTGAATGTGCTGAGCATCAACCCTGGTGATCCTCTGTAGGACGGGACGAGTGGGGGAGGGGAGCTTCTGGAACCTTCGCTCCAGAGGCTGAGTACTCTCGCTGCCAAGGGGAGCTGAGAGACCCCTACCTAACTGCCTGGGCAGGCTTTTCTGTTCCTGCTGACCTGAAGACCGGTTGTCTCTTTACTTAGCAGAGAGCTGGTGATGTTTCAGACCTTATTCAAATCGTTTTTGAAGCTTGAAAATAACTTGCAAGTGATCCGTGGCCTACATGAGGGTATTTTTGTATCGCAAGATAGAAAAAAAAATGTCAACATTTATGAATTTTGTAAATGTGAGCTTTTAAATATTTCATATCTAAACTCAGGTCTGTCAACCTTAATGCTATCAATACTTGGTGGGGTGTCGCACAATTCTTTGTTGTGTGACTGTCCCGGGCATTTTTGTAGATGCTTGCAGCACCCCTGGAAGAGGGGCATTGCTAAAACACACAACGCTACGCCAGATGTGGTAGCTCAGGCCTTTAATTTCAGCAGTTGGGCAGTTGAGACAGGCAGATCTCTAGGAGTTCGAGAACAGCCTGGTCTCAAAACAAACAGCATACAACAACTATAACCATCACTAACATCTCCAGACACCACCCCGTGTCTCCTAGGGATGAAACCACTGCAGCAAGCATTCAGTCAAACACTGGCTGTATTTTTCAGATTGGAAAACACACAGTACCTGCTGTCCTCCAGAGCCAGGAAGCTCTCAAAGAAGCCGCCCAGTAAAGGCACCCACCAGTTACCACCAAGCACATTTCTATAGTTCCAATTAGAGACTCTTCCCCCAAGGCAAAGCTGCTTCAGGGCCCAGAAGCCTGAGGACCAATCCAAGCCCACAGTCAACCCCTACCCAGCACAGACTGTTGTGGATGGAAAGAGGCTGCTCATAGCAGGCAGCGGGGGCAAGGAGAGCAGAGGCCACACATAATGCAAGCATGTGACCTACCTGCAAAGCTTCCTCCCTGCGAGCTCTGCTTCCTGGTGCTGGTTCTTTACATTAATTATGGTAATAATGTCACATTATAGAAAATTTGGAAAGCACATAAAAGCACAAGGAGACACAAAACAACCCCTCCCCCATCTTACCATCAAAGAAATTTCTCTTGACGGATGCACATACTGGAGTCCAGATGATGCTCAGATGATGCTCGGTGCGCATTTTTGCCTTGTTAAGGGTCCATTTGTCTTGCTTTAAGATTCTGTGTTGAAGCTTCTTCCTCCACTGAGAGACCACTGTGGAAGTAAAATAGATTATAATTTAATTAACCATCCAAGTATAAAAGACACAAGACAAAGTGTTTTTTCCAGTTTTTGCAGATAGTCTTCATGCCTGTGACATACATAGTTCACTGCACATTAAAAGCTAAGTTGGCCCCGGGAGCCGTGCTGTCTTGGCAGTAATAACCCGTTCCCTAAAAATCTAAACTCCACTAGCAGAAGAATGTCTGCCCATAAAACTTTTCCTGCCATTAGATACCGTTGCTCTTCATGAGTAAAACTATTACCAATTTCTTTCTCAATCTTCATTTCTTTATTAGGGAGTTTTAGTTAAAAGTCCTCTACAACAGATTGTCTTTGACCTTGTTTGGGTTTTTTGGACTTTCTTCTATCTAATACCCATGTGTGTCCTCCTCTTAATAATATACTGTACACAGGGTTGGACCGATTGCTCGGTGGGTAAGAGCACTTGCTGCTCTTGGATGTTTCCCAGCATCCAAGTCAAACAGTGCACAACCACCTGTACCTCCAGTTCCAGGGCATAGGACGCCACCTTCTGGCCTCTGTGGGTATTGCACTCACATAGACACATCTACATAGAAATCAAAACAAATCTTTAGGAGCTGGAAAAATGATTCAGCAGTTAGGAACACCAGATGTTCTTCCAAAAGACCTAGGTCCATTTCCCAGCACCCACATGGAGATCCACACCTGTCTATGGCTCCAACTCCAGGGGATCAGACACCCTTATGCAGACATACTTGCACTCAAAACACTAATGCTCATGAAGTAAAATAAACAAATCATTAAATAATTATAAAAATCTTTTCAAAATCTTAATAATAAAATAATAATAACAGCAATAATGTCTTGCTCAAGGTTCATTTATAACTTTCCTTTTATCCAGATACACAATTAAACACAAATTTGCCCACCTGGACATAGTGAGCTTTTAAATAAGACACCAAAAACTCCAGAGAAACCGTGTCTCAAAAATTAAAAAAAAAAAGTATGACACCGTTGAGGAAAATCCATGCCCCCTAGGGCAGTTCAGAGAACCAAAGCACAGAAGAACTCACACTTAACGGAAGAAGGAGAAATGGAACAATTAGAAATGAACCTTAAATCGTTGGCGTTTATGGCAACTGAAGGCATAGCAGCCATTATGGGGGAGAAGAAATGTGAGGTTGGAGAAAGGATCCTCCTGGAGCCCTGCCACTGGAAATCCCACCACTGGAGTAACAGCCAAAAATGGAAAAGGAGCTGGCTTACAGTGTATGGTATATGTATATGTGTATGGTATATATATATATATATATATATATATATATATATATATATATATATATAACTTTTGCCAAAACTCACTCTTCAGCAGTGAAGGACTCTATGCCAGGAGATGCTGAAGTTATCGTCACCTTAGGATGTTCTCCACCCCAGCCTGGCCAGATCACATATATGCTCTAGTTACAAAGTAAGCAAATGGGATGAAGGTGATTCAGTTCAAGTTCAGAGAATTACCCATAACCAAAGAACCAGTCTTGATGTTGAGTACATCCACTTATAGATGAGAGGGGCTAAAATTTTACAAAGGAGATCAGATCACACATCTGATGAGGAGAGAGTGGGAAAAGAGAAGATATTCTGAATATCAGTAAGGAAGAAAGATGAGTGTCAGGCTGCCCCGAAGCCTGGAGCTTGCAGTTTGGAGAGGCTAATGAAAAACAGCAGCTAACCTAAAATCCCATGCTGGGGTCAGCTGCTGTGGACACAGTCAGCCACACAAAGACTGGGGACACCTCTGACTCAGCTGCCAGGAGGTTTCACTTTTGCCTGTGTGCAGACATCAGAGCACAGGGATTACTTGGATCCTAGAGCATATATGTGATCTGGCCAGGCTGGGGTGGAGAACATCCTAAGGTGACGAAAACTTCAGCATCTCCTGGCATAGAGTCCTTCACTGCTGAAGAGTGAGTTTTGGCAAAAGGAAAAGTGAGCCCCACCCGCATAAAAAGCAATAAGAGGGTTTAGTAGCATCCAGTAGAGGAAGCCATAGTACACGATTGCATTAAACACTGAACTTCAGGTGATACCAGAATCAGCATGCGCTAGAACTTCCTTAAAAACAGATAATGATCTGAACTGGGTACCAGTATTCTAATTAGTGACGTGGGAGAAAGAAAGACAAGAAGATCAGATGCTTCTAGACTCTTGCCTTCACTCAGAGTAAAGTGAAAAACTAGGTCACGTGTTTAATAGCTACAGGTGACCCTTGAAAGAATAAAGACTTAGCCCTCAACTGGTGTGTATGGAAATAAAAATGAGCCTAGCAAAGTTAAATAAAAAAATCAATAGAAACATTAAGACAAAATAGCAGAAAACAAAACAGGTCATGAATGTTGATGGGGATCCCAAGCAAAGAGGAGCGGTGAGTGGGGCCAATGAGGGGAAGGGAGACCAGATGAACAAAGTGTTTTATATACATGTACAAGATGTCATCATGAAACCCATTGTTTTATGTAAATGTTTTCTGTTGTTTGTATGTTTCTTTGAGACGGGTCGCTCTATTATATAGCTTTGGCCGTCCTGAAACCCACTATGTAGACCAGATTGGCCTTGAACTCACAGAGATACATCTACCTCTACTGCTCTAGTCCTGGGATTGAAGGTGTGTACGCCACCATGCCTATCCTTGTTATGTACTTTTTAAAAGCATGAAAGAAAAATCTAGATGTATCAATAATCACAATGTCAATGAATTAGATCCCCATTTCTAAAGACAGTGTTTTAACTACCACAGCTTCTAAAATTGAAGTTTTTCCTTTGATTGAAATGAGTGTGAAATCCTAAACGAAGCATCAGATCCTCAAAAGAAACACGGTCAGCTGTGGGGCCTGCGCATGCTCAAGAACACCGCGAAAAAGAACAGAGGCAGCAGCCACTTGTGGAACCCGGGTCGAGTGAAAGTGCTGCTCCGAGCTCAGTTCTCCCGAGCAGCAACAGAAAAGGCGAAGGTCCTGGAACATCAGAACTCACTGAGTGGACCCTGAGGTCCAGACATGGAGACAGAGGGTGAGGCGGGAATGGACCGCGAAGGCACAGTGCACAAGGGAACATGAAGGTGAGTGACTAATGCCAGGGTGCCCCATGAGAAAGCCAGGGGCAACAGCGGCTAGTCCCTCACATCACCTACACCCGCAGCTCCCTGCCCTTTCGTCACAGGCTCCATCCCTGAAGACCGGAAGCTTCTGTTTACAGCTGCACTAGACGGAGAGACCCTGCAGCCTGTGGCTCTCCACCCACGAGGCTCTGCAGATGGATAAGGATGGCGATTTTTAAAAGGTGTTAATGAAAGCTTGGGCTGCACGTAACAGACTTCAGAGCTGAGATTTGTTTGAGTTCAGCTGGTAATGTGAAAATCGGGTGTGAGTCAAGCCCTTGCCTAATCCCAGAGCTGTGACAGGCCACGACCAATGAATGCACTTAAAAAGGCAAGGAACAAACAGAGACCCACTTAACCTGTCATTGGAACACTCTACATTTTGCTATAGAATGCTTAGCCCTATGCACTCTACGAGAGACACACCCTACACACAGGGAAACTGGAGGGAGGGGGGCGAAGATAAAGAAGATAAAACATGTACTCGGTTATCAAACAAAAGAATCCTGAATGGCTTTATGTATATTATATCAAACAGATTTCATGGCAAGAAGTGTGGTTAGAGATGAAAAAGATCAAAGAGGTAATCCTAGGGAGACTGGCAGCCCCCAGCCCACGCACATCTTAAAAACTGAGGCAGCTGGAAGAAGACAGCCAGTCTATGGGCCGAGCAAGGGGTTTGGTTACACTCTCCTTGCTAACAGATGAATTAAGCTTTCAAAGTACCCAGAAGAACAGAAAATATTGAAACCCCAAAATGTGTGTTATTATGCATCTCACAAATAGACGTTCTTTCAAACACACATATAATACTTTTTAAAAAAAAAATTGGCCACATACATAGTGGATCAGAGAGGAAGTCTTGAAAAAAAATCCCAAGATTTGAAAATACGCAGTCAACAATGAATTTAGAAATAAAAGTTCAAAGGCAGCTAAAATGTACCCGTACATTTGGAAACCAAATAACACCGTTAAATAATTCATGGGTCTGGAAGAAATTGTAATGGAGATTATGAACATTGAGAACTAAGTCACAATGAAGGAACTATGCAAAACAACTGTGGAGTGCAGATCAGGGGCATCTTACAGGGAACTTAACAGGAAATACACATGAGCATTAGGAAACGAAACTTTATAAATCAATGAGGGAAGAATTCAGGAAGCTAGAGGGATAAGTAAGAATAAAACAAAAAATAGAAAATAGCTTTATTGAAAAAGTAAATAAAAATTAGAATATAGAAACTAAACAAGAGTGTATTCCTTGCAACAGACTAACTTTAAAAATAAACTTCTTTCTTCTTGGTTGAGCATATTAGAAATTAGTTACCAATAAACAAAAATAAACAAATGACCCGGGACCTGTATACTTGAAATAGTATATATGCTTGACAATTTTCTTTTAAAAACTCACATCTTGAAGCTTCTATTTCAACTGCTCTTTCCAGGGACTAGAAAAAGATGAAAAACCCATCCCTACCACAAGCTAAGCTCCCTCTAGCAGTAAAGCCTATGGCAGGAGAGGGGAAGAAAGGAAGAACGTGCTCCACAATCCCAAACAAGGGCAAGGGAGAGGGCTCAGCCAGCAAACATGCTTCCCGCCAAGTCTGATGATCTAAGTTCAGTCCACGGGACCCACATGGAGAAGGCAAGAATCCAGTCCCTCACACTGTCCTCTGACCTCCACAAGTGCACCATGGCATGTCTACATACCCACTAGCAAGAATCAACCCGAGAGAATTTGAAACAAAATCCCAAAGGCAATACTAGCTAGTATATTCCCAAGATTTGCTGGACACTATAAATCCTGGTGGAGATGTACCAAGGAATCCAACAATGGCTCCACATTAAAGAATCCAGTGCGATGATGCAACTCAGAGTGAAAACAGATCAAGAAGAACCGCTTGATGATCTAAGCGGATGCAGAGCAAATGCCTGACAAAGGCAAGCATCCATTACTGATGAGTGGGACGTTTTTAAAAAGTGGGAATTTAGAGAGCAATTTCTCCCTCTACTACTAGACAGCAAACGCAATCCTCTGAGAGATATTCTGGTGGGGTGGTTACATGTTCTCCTAAAATTCCATTTGCCCCCAGGGAAAAGACAGATCTCAATGCTTTAAAAAGTTCTCGAAAGACCAAAGGAAAGGGGCAATGAGGAGCTGTTCCCAATTAGACGGGGCCTGAAGAGTGACAGCCAAATGCAACGTGTGACTTTTTATCTTTCTTGTGGGGCAAGAGATGGAACCCAGGGTTTCGCACATGTTCAACAAATGTTCTATTCCTGAGCCAACTCCCCAGTTCCACTGTGTGGTTTTTGATTGGTTCCTGAATCAAGAAAAAAAAAAGGCCCACAGCACAGGATCTTATGGAAGAACAGTTGGCAAAATCTGAATATATGTCACACAATTGATGGCAGTGTCATCAATGCTAATTTTCCTGGGGTTTGTTGTATCCTAAACGACCTCATTCTTCAGCTGCAGTAACTGAAATGCATAGGATGAAATAGCATGAGATCTGTAAATTATTTGTAGCACGATTAGTAAAAAACCCAGAGATAGATATCAGGGTTCAACGTTCAACCTGAAGGTCAGAAAAAGCAAAGCAACCAGCCACTGGCTCTTACCTCTACCTCAGACCGAAATGGCGATCTTGCTTCCAGGGGTCCTCAGAATGAGGCTGTGTCTGAGAGCTGTCTCCTCCCATCTTATATTCCTCTATAGTTCTGGGATTAAAAGCGTCCATCACAACTGCCCATCCTCTATGTTTAACTAGTGTGGCTACTGGGAATAAAGGTATGTGTCACCACTGCCTGACCTGTATGACTTACCTGACCTTCAGGCAAGCTTTATTTATTAAAACACAAATAATATACCACTATCATTATTCTTCAGTGACTTATAAATAACAATAAAGAATAAAGTGGCCAGATGTTAACAACTGTTGAAGAAAGGCAAACCACTTATAGGTGTTCGTTCATTCTGTATCTTTTCTGAGCTTTCGTTCATAATAAAAAGCTGGGAGATAGATGCCTTTCTAGCTTTATTTTGTACATATCTGGTGCTGGGAATTGAACTCAGGGCCTTGTGCGTGCTAGACAAGCACTTGTGCATGCTAGGGAAGCCCTTGTGCGTGCTAGGGAAGTACTGTGCCACTGAGCCCCAGCCCTCATCTTCTGTTTACTTATCTGAAAGCAGGGTCTGACTATGCCTTGAAGTCACTCTGTACCTAAGGAAATCTTTGTAATTAAGATCCTCCTGCCTCAGCCTCCCAGATAGCTGGGACTACAGACCTTCACGACCAGGTCCCAGGCCCTGCTATCTCTTAAACTATAAAGGAGGAAAGCAGAGAAATTCTTGTGGGCCCTGGATTCACACGGTTCTAAAATTACAGCCAATGCAATGAGACAAGAAAAATACGTAAGGCACACGCAAGCTATAAAAGAAATTATTTTTGGCATACATCATGACAATATACACAAGAGAAAAATCTTAAGAATACAAAATAACTTACTAGCTTCTTCTACAGGAGCAGTTACCAGGCCAGTGCTATGAAACTCACAACCCACTGTTCAAGCAGGATAGAAGCCAGAAGGGATCAGTCTAAACGTGGGTTAGAGATCTGCATTAAGAAGAGCAGCGTGCTTTCCCGCAGGATACAGAGCAGACTTACAACAGCGAACTGCATGCTGGCAAACAGGAAGACACCCAACCACGAAGACATTGTTTCTCCACAAGATCATCATCTGCCCTTCCCACTAGAAGTCCAGCACTTTCCTGGGCTTGGGAAAGTTGCTTTGGACACTAACAAGCATGCAGATGAACTGAAGTGCAGGAAAAACCATGACCGTGTAAACCGATGGCAGGGCCAGCATGTTAGCCAGGTTTCTCTAAACTGGACTCTCTAGAGTCTAGAACAGTGCTTCTCAACCTTCCTAGCACTGTGACCCTTTAGTACAGTTTCTCAGGCTATGGTGACCCCCCCCCAGCCATAAAATTATTTTTGGTGCTACTTCATAACTGTAGTTTTGCTACTGTGATGCATTGTAATGTAAATATCTAATATGCAGATATCTGAATGTGACCCCTGTGAAATGGTCTTCCAACCCCACTCCCAAGGGCTGAAACCACTGGTCTAAAGGAGCAAAACTGATAGAACAAATACATAGAGAAAGGGAACTCATTAGCATGGCTTACAAATTGTGGTCCAGCTAATCTAACAATGGCTCCCTGCCAACGGAAAGTCAAAGCATCCAGTTGTTCAGCACAGGAGACCTGCTGTATCGGCAGAATCCCAAAGAAGACGGCTCTAATGCCAACGGAAGACTGAACTTGCCAAGGATGCGGGCAGGTAGGGAAAGAGAGCAAGCTCCCTTCTTCCATGTCCTTTCTATAGGCTGCCACCAGAAGGCGTGGCCCAGAGTGAAGGTGGATCTTCCCAGCCCAAAAGATGCAGATTGAAGGTGGGTCTTCCCATCTCAAATAATTCAGTCAAGGAGAGGACACACTTGCAGGTGTGTCCAGTTGCTTGGGTTTTCGTTAATTCCAGATTTAGTCAAGTTGACAACCAAGAACAGCCACCACACCGGCAAAGTGGCCCCATGGGTAAGGGGGCTTGCTGGACAAGCAGAGCAGCCCAAGTTCGAACCCCAGAAGCCATGTAAAGGTGAAAGGAGAGACTGACCCCACAGAGCTGTCCTCTAACTT
>NC_022030.1:60073745-60075091 GCF_000317375.1 Microtus ochrogaster
CTGTGCTTACAAATAAGGAATGCAGGAAAGTTGTCCCCACAACCACAGTTAAACACCCCAGGACCTCAGGGCAGACCTGAAACCAGAGAAAGTGCTCTCTACCTAGGTTAATTCCCACACTAAAGTCTGTGATAGTTTACCATAAGCTAGGCATGGTAAGACATGTATAAGCAGGACAATGATAACAATGTATTCTCTTTTTTTTAATGTGCATTGTTGTTTTGTCCGTGTGAGGTTGTTGGGTCCCCTGAAACTGGAGTTACAGACAGTTGTGAGCTGCCATGTGGGTGCTGGGAATTGAACCTAGGTCATCTGGAAGAGAAGCCAGTGCTCTTAACCACAGAGCCATCGCCCCAGTCCCGAAACTGGATTCTTACAAAGTTGTAAATGTCACTGCTCTTGGGTCATTAAATCAAAAAGGGTCCCGTGAACACGAGTGCTTCAGAAGCTGAAGGGCTGCTGGTGACTAACTGGTTGGTAACACACACTGTGTGGAAACGCAGACAAACACATGACTCACATCCTGGGTGAGACAGAGCAGGGGCACCTTGTGTCATCCCACTACCCAGAATAACACAGAAGGGAAAATGTGTTAATTACTGACTTTGGGGATTTTCCACTTAGCATTTTCAGACTGGAGTTGGCCATAGGTCACCGAAATCAGAAAGCAAACCCATGCCTGACAGGAGAGTATTGTATTAGTACAGAGATGATTAGGCTAGTAGTAGAATAGGGACAGTAGTCAGAAAAAATTTCTAGATGTGCAAAGGTCATGTGACCAGCCAACATGCTGCCGAACAGAGGAGAGGATGAAGAAGGCCCACACAGAGCAGCCTCCTGCGGACCAGCATGGAATTACAAACGAACAGGGGTTCTGGGAAGTGGGCATTGGGCTCTACCTGCTGAGACCCACTGTTTTTTGCCCTAAGCCCAACTCTCCAAGTATACCCACAAAGGGAGTGGCTAGGGTCTCCTGAGTTTTAAATTGACACCCAGTACCTGTGAGGCAGGAACCAGGCAGCTGATGAGAAAGTGCAGAGGTGAAGTGAGAGGAAGGGAAGTGCCCAGGGAAGCCATGGCAGGGACCTCCTGGATGATGGCTGTTGGAGTATGGTGGCCATGGGATGGGGAGGCCCATGTGCTTGATGGGGGCAGTGTTGCCGAGGCTGAAGGAAGAAGGTAAGCTCAGCAGGCCACAGGTTTCCTAGGCAGTCCCGGAGCTCACCTGGGGGCCAAGAGGAAAAGTAGCAATGGGGATGTCTGTCATACTGGAGAGCCAGTCTGGGGGACCACAGTCTGCCGCACTATGGTCCATCCTGGGCCACAGGGAGATTAGACCATATCTG
>NC_022030.1:60075376-60079751 GCF_000317375.1 Microtus ochrogaster
GGTGTTTGCTGTCCAACCTGAGGACCCAAGTTCAGTCCCTGGACCCCACATGGTGGAAGAGAGAAGCAATTCCTGCAAGCTGTCCTCCAACCTCCACAGACACGCATGCCAGGGCACACGTGAACCAACACACATGCACAGAGAGACACACACAAAATAAATGTGGAAAAAGTATTTTATCAAACACACAAGACCAACAGAGCATGTAATACCTTTCCTGAACCCTGTAAAAAGGACGCTAACCCTGTGGTGGCGATAGTCTCACTGACATGCCATCTGATAAGCTGGCATGTGACAAGGAACCAGCAGTCAGAGGACTCCCAGCTGTCCCCAGGGCTTCAGCCAGTGGAATCCCTTGACCTGCCCCACTCCAACTGCCTCTTTGCCCATTCACCCATCTATCCATCTTTCTACCTATCCCTTCACTTCCAATGAATACCCATGCCTCTGCTATCTGGGGCTGGCTCTCGGAGCCTCTGGGACCAAGCCCTTAACATCCTTCCTGCCCATCCAAACTGATGCCTAATCATTATCAACTCTCTGCCTCTTAATCTAATTGAGGTCTCATAAACTCTCTGAGTCTATAAGGTCATGCTGCAATCCACATATATGTACATATACAGATGTGTGTGTGTGTGTGCATCTATGAACTATAAAGTGTGAACTGAGGGCTAGTACTAGTATAAGGACTGGAATAGAACCTGTGGTTGCCAATCAACAGGATGGAGCCAGGGTATAGGCGCCAGCTGCCAGCTGCCAGGCTGAGCACCTAACTCCATGAACCACGTGGTGAAAAGAGAGCACCATTTCCCACCAGCTGTCCTCTGACTTTAAGGGTTTGTGGGCTCCCTCCCCACAATAGCTACTGGAAAAATATCTCACCCCCAAAAGCCTAAGGTGACAGTGGCAGAAAGAGGCCACTAAAGACAAATTCTGCCCAGCAGATAGCCCAGGCCCTCCTGCTGGGTCCCCTTCAGGAAGGCCCATGTGATGGGTGTCTGGTCATAGCAGGGAAAAGTTTTCCAAACTGATATTCTGAAAACAGATTTCTGAGGGCCAGAGACGGGAGAGTCTCTGGAGATGGCAACTGGGCTGGCTGGAGGTCGGAAAGCAGAAGGACACATTTGTCCCTTTCAGATCATTGCCACCAAAGAGCTATGCCCTCAGTCCAGGCTTTCCAGGGAAAGCCCCATCCCCAGCTCCCCTGGGGTTCCCGTCAGCATTCATAATTATTTTCCGCAGCTGTCTGCCGAGATGGCTCCCGTTAAACCTTAATCTCCTCCATGTGGCCTCCTTCTGGGCCAAGGCTTCGGCTAAAAATAAAATGTACTCATCAACAAATACTTCAAGATTGACTTGCTTCCTGGGCATGCTGGGAAGCAGCTTGCACAGCCACGCACAGCGACATGCCATTGGTAATGAAGTATTAAATCCAATGACACTTGAGAACATGCGCTCCTCCAGGCTGCTCTTCGTGTGGGAGACCTAACGGCCTCTGATCATGAAGCATCTGCTCCCTGACAGCGAACACACAGACGCCCAGGCAGCTCGGGTCGTCCCTCCTCCCGGCCTAACCTCCCCAGACCAGAGGTCTCACTTTGGAGTCCACTGCTCTGATCAAACACCGTGACTGATAAGAACTTGGGGAGGACAGGGTTTCTTTGGCTTAGGCATCCCAATCACAGCCCATTATGAAGGGAAGCCATGGCAGGGACTCGAGGCGAGAATCTGGAAGCAGGAACTGAAGCAGAGGCTATGGAGGGATGCTGCTTATTGGCTTGTTCCCCATGGCTTTGCTCCTTTCTTATACAGCCCAGAACCACCCACCTATGGGTGGCACCACCCTTCCCGGACTGAACCCCCCCCACACACACACACATACCAATCATAATTTTTAAAATACCCCCTCCGACTTGCCTATAGGTTGGTCTAATGGAGGCAATCTCTTTTCAGTTGCGGTTCCCTCTCCCAGATGATCCTACTGTATTTCAAATTAACAAAGCAATACTACCCAGCACGCCACAGTTCCACACACCACCCGCTTCCTACGGGGCCAGCTGCATCGATTCCACCTGCCAAAGTCTGTGCCCCTTGATGGGTAATTCCATTTTCACAGAGGTTCCCTCTGATGTTAGGTGATGAGAAGCCCAGCCTCACCCATTTAATGGTATAGCAACATCAAGGAGAGCAAGGCCACGGCTCTTTCCTCACCCCTGCACAAAGCCAAATGGCAATTCCTCTTCTGTGGGTTTTCTAAAACAGGGATCCCCATTGGCTTTCGTGGACCTTTGGACTCGGGCCCATGGGCTCCAGTACAGCCTGGGTCTGGCCTCCCAGGTGCTCTAGCCACCAATGTCTTCAAAGCCAGTCTGCTCACATCTGTGCTGCACCAACGACGAGGCTGACCTATGCTGAGGGTGGCTGAGGAGTCCCCAGCCTGCAAGTCTGGGCCTTTCCTTTACATTCTATTTGCAGATCGAGGATCCTTCTAGCTTTGTGGTATGGCTGTGTTCTCTCCTAGGTGGGGCAAGTCTTCGTTCCCCAGAGGTGACCCTTAGAGTTCCACTCTGCTCCAGTGGGGAAGTTCAGTCATGGAGGGTTTTAGACCAGAAAATGTAACTGACACATTGAAGGGGGTGTTTAGAAATTTTACCAAAGTTCTCACCTGAGAAATCGACTTGATTTGGTCCTGGCTTGCGGGACCCAAAGCAAACTCCCATGTTTATGATCAATTGAATCTCAACAAAATGCTGCGAAATCATTCTTAAGAACAATATTTTTAGCTGTGGTAGAGCACGCCTTTCATCCCAGCACTCAGAGGTGGGCGGATCTCAGTGAGTTCGAGGCTAGCCTGGTCTATAAGAGCTAGTTCCAGGACAATTCTTTTCCAACAAGAAATGATTCTGGGGCAATTGGGTATCCACACATGAAAAAAAACAAGTGCTGGTGACTATGAAACACCACCAATAAAATTCACTCAGAATGCAACATTAAAAGTATGAAACGAGATGCACAAATTCTAAGAAAAGGACATGGGCACACGTCGTTGTGACTGGATCAGGCAAAATTTTGTGTTAGGATATTAAAGCCTAACAGCTCCATCCCCATGCGCCAGCATGCTTCAGAGACACCGCCAAGGAGAGCAAGGCAAGATGGCTAGAAGAAGAAAATACTGGCACATTCCTGTGCCTGATGAAGAACTCACACCCAAGACATACAAGGGACTACAAACAACAGCAAAAGGTTAACCCAATTTAAAGCCAGAAACTATCTAGACCTCCTCTATGGAGTACACTAATGGCCAATAGGCCCATGGAAACCCCTGTGCTCAACATGTTAGGGGAATGGAGATGTGACCCACACACCATGTTGAAAAACCCTGGTTTAGTTAAAAAGGTGAAAAGGGGGGCAACAGAAAGAAGGGGCTGGAGAGATGGCTCAGTGGTTAACAGCATTGCCTGCTCTTCCAAACATCCTGAGTTCAATTCCTGGCAACCACCTAATGACTCACAGCCAACTGTAATGAAGACTGGTGACCTCTCCTGGCAACAGAAAGAAGGGGCTGGAGAGATAGCTAAGTGGTTAAGAGTATTGCCTGCTCTTCCAAAGGTCATGAGTTCTATTCCTGGCAACCACATACTGGCTCACAACCATCTGTAATGAGGTGTAGTGCAGACATACACACAGACAGGGCCATAAATGGGGTGAGAAAGGTAACAGAGGAAATAGGCAAAAAAAAGCTTTTGACAAAATACAACATTCCTTCATGATATAGGTGTTGGAGATAGCAAAGATACAAGGAACAAACCTAAACCTAATTAAGGCAATATACAGCAAGCCAACAGCCAACATCAAACTAAATGGAGAGAAACTCCCAGTGAGTCCACTGAAATCAGGAACAAGGCAAGGTTGTCCTCTCTCTCCATATCTATTCAATATAGTTCTTGAGGTCCTAGCTAGAGCAATAAGACACCAAAGGGAGATCAAGGGTATACATATTTGAAAAGAAGTTAAACTCTCACTGTTTGCTGATGATATGGTAGTTTACATAAGCAATCCCAAAAATTCTACCAAGGAACTTCTACAACTCATAAACATTTTTAGCAATGTAGCAGGATACAAGATTAACTCCAAAAAATCAGTAGCCCTCCTGTACACAGATGATAAAAGGGCTGGGGAAGAAACCAGAGAAGCAACATCCTTCACAATAGCCACAAATAGCATAAAATATCTCGGAGTAATTCTAACCAAACAAGTGGGAGACTTCTATGAGAAGAACTTTAAATCTTTGAAGAAAAAAAATTGAAGAAGATACCAGAAAGTGAAAATATCTCCCATGCTCTTGGCAGGCAGAATTAACATAGTAAAAATGGCA
>NC_022030.1:60080521-60092757 GCF_000317375.1 Microtus ochrogaster
TGCTGGTGGGAGTGCAAGCTGGTACAACCCCTTTGGATGTCAGTGTGGTGATTTCTCAGAAAATTAGGAAACAACCTTCCTCAAGACCCAATAATTTCTACTCAAAGGATGTTCAGTCATGCCACAAGGACATGTCCTCAACTATGTTCATAGCAGCTTTGTTTGTCATACCAGAACCTGGAAACAACCTAAATGCCCCTCGACCGAAGAATGGATAAGGAAAATGTGGTACATTTACACAATGGAGTACTACACAGCAGAAAAGAATAACAACATCTTGAATTTTGCAGGAAAATGGATGGAGCTAGAAGACATCATTTTGAGTGAGGTAACCGAGACAGTTATCACATGTACTCACTCATAAGTGCTTTTTAAACATAAAGCAAAGAAGCTTACAAATCACAATCCCAGAGAAACTAGACAACAATGAGGACTCTAAGAGAGACTTGCATGAATCTAATCTACATGAGAATCAGAAAAAGGCAAGATCTCCTGAGTAAATTGGAAGCATAGGGTCCTTGGGGGAGGGTTGAAGTGGAGGGGAGAGGAGCAGAGAAAAATGTAGAGCTTAATAAAAATCAATAATATATATATATACACATACATACATAAAATAATAATTTAAACCTAGCACCACCATATGTTCCATGCTGGGTATGCGCTAAGACACACGGAGTAGAGACTCCATGCTTGCAGCAGAGTTCAGGTCTCACAACCACCAAGCCACAGAATTGCTAGGTTCCCACAAAAAAAAGGAGAGAGCTATTGTACAAGAATACAGAGACCCATTAGTCGATTTGATTTTAGTAAGAAATGTAAACAACTCCAAGTTCTCCCTAAAACACACACAGAGTCAAACAGTAAAATTAACGACCTTTTGGTACCTGTCTGTAACAGATACACCAACGAGTAATGTGCTGTCCTGTTAAACGCTGTTACCTTTCCCGTGTTGATGTTTTGCACACGAGTCTTAGGTTACATTCGTGAATGCAGACACTGTGGACTCTAATTTTTATTTCTCATATTTCCCTTGTGTGGATTTTAATATCTGGCTATATTATTGTTCTAAAGCAAGAACAGATGGCATTCAAAGATAGAAAATGGGTTATTTTGGGAACGCAGTAAACATTTCGTGACTGACACAACCCTCGTAAATCTCTCTCGGTTGTCAGCAGCGGTGTGCTCTGTCCTGCCTTCCCCAGAATTACATCCCTCTTACATTCCTGCTATTAATTTTGAATTTTGTCTTCTTCTCCTCACGAGACACCCAGGTTTATTTTCTGAGTCCACTTTTATTTGTCGTTTTTATTGATGTTTGTCTTCTCGGTGCTTTTGTAGGTAACCTTTCTCCTAACTTTCTTTGAATTGATTCCAATTTATTCTGTTTTTTTAAAGAAATCTGACCTCAGTTGGGTAACTTGTTCATTAATTTCCAATCTGTCATTTCTATAAATTCCTCAAGAACCATTTTGACTGCCTCCCAACTAATGGTATTTTATCACTGTTTTAAGTATTTCTGTTCCCAGTATGATTTATTCTTTGACGCGACTATTTTCAAATTTATTTTTCTTAATGGGTGGGCCTTCATGAACGTAGCCAACTCTCATTCAGTTTCATTATGTGTCAATAATATGGTCTACATAATAATGTTTCTTGAAACTGGTGAAAGCTTGCTTTATGGCCTAAAAGGGAAGCTCACAGTTTCAGACCCAAGATTCCCCCACATGTAGGATGCAAGTCCAGTTCCCAGCATCCTAAAGGAATGGCTTTTAACTGCCTGGAATCCAGCTCTCACTGGAGGTGATCTGACAAGCAATTCTGGCCTCTGTGAGCACCCGTATATGTGAGTGCTCACATACAGCACACTCACCAACAAATAAAAAAACTTACATTGAGCCCTTTATATTAAGCTTGCTAGTTATACTCTGGTCCTTTATTTTCATCTAATTTTGGGGGAGTGTTACATATTAATTAAATTGTCACTTCCAAATTATAGATTTGTCCAATCCTCATATTGTAGGGTCATTTTTTATATTTGTCTGTTATGATCCTGTTGTGACCATTTCTATCCACAGAGACGCTTATGGTCTCCCTGGCTTTGCTGACTTCATGGTTCTTCTACATGTCTGCCTTTGATGTCCTCGTTCTTGTCCTCTCTGCAGCCCACTGTGGGGACAGTGCTCTGTTGTTTTTAAGCCTGGAACATTCTCCTGCCCTTCCTACCTGTCATCTACCACCCTGTTAATTTCCCTCAAACATCTTTTGAGTTGGGAACCCAGCTGAGGCCCTGGTCATGGTATGACTCTCAAGAGCTTTGGATGACATGAATTTCTTCAATCGGGTGTGATGACACGCACCTTTAATTCCAGCACTCAGGAGGCAAGGCAGGCAGATCTCTGGGTTTGAGGCCAGCCCGGTCTACAGAGTGAATTCCAGGATAGCCAGGGCTACCATACTTCAAAAACTGAAAAATAAAAAAGCGATATGGTAAGACATGTGATTGTAAAATTCCCAGCTGCACCCCTGAAACAAGAGCAACTCACTGGGCAGGTGCATTGGTGTCATGTGACCACACTGGCCAGATGTAATTTGCTGGGTAAGCCTAGTCCGTGGTCAATGTCTATAAATTAACCTTCTTCTTTTGTGTGTGTATGTATGTATGTGCATGTCAAATGTATGTGTGTATGTGGTGTGTATGTGCACGTGTCTGGGCATGTAGAGGCCAGAGATGGACATCGGATGTCTTCATATCTCTCTCTCCTCTCTCTCTCTCTCCAATGTTTTTAGTTTTCATATTTTAACTTTATTTTTAATTCTTTGAGAATTTCACATTTATTTTCATCATATTCATCCCCCTCCCCCAACTCCTTCCAGACCCTGCCCATTTCATACCCACTCAACTTTGGGTCCTCATTTATAACAAACAAAAACCGTTGAGTCTAACTTGTGCTCTTCATAAACTCTTGGCTCTGTGGCCCTGCTGATATCAACCATTGCTCGCTCCTCAGCTGGGGTTGGGACTTTGTGCTTACCTTCCCACCTATGCTGGCCTTTTGCCTGGCCTCACTTTGCTCCTTGTTCACACCGTCACAGTGATGGTGAGTTCATATGTCCAGCTGCCCTTCTGTGTCTGAAAAGCTCAGGTTTGATGTAACCATCTGTTGTGTGATATTCCGCTTGTGTTCTGACAAGTAAACCTTGCTTGGTGTCAGAGGGCAGAGCTAACCACTAACTGACCAAAATTAACCATAGAGGTTTGGAGGACTGCAGACAAGAGAGGAGATAGAAAGTACTAAGGCAGGCCGGAGAGAGGAAGGAACAGAAGAAGAAGGAAGTCACTGGTGATTGCTGCCCTGTTTCTCTGATCTCTCAGGTTCTTTACCCTGATAGCTGGTTCTTGATTTTTTTTTATTGATAAAGAATAATTAGATAAACACTTCAGTAATCACCTCTTCTGGCTCTTCCTGGCCCTGCCTCCTCTTCCAGAGTCTTGGGAGGAGGGGTTGTGATGTAGCTGTCCTCTCTTATGACTGAACACCCCACAGTCTCTCTCCATCAGGGACTTCCACTGACTCGGGAGTGCTGTGGCTCTGAACTCAGGCGCTCACACTAACGCAGCAGACAGTCTGAGAACTGAACCGCTCCCAGCCCACGTAAAGTAGTATCATTAATGCATAGCTCCATGCATGCATCCCCACACCATCTCCAGCTGCTTTCTCACTGTGACAGCAGAACTGAGCAGCAGGCACAGGCCCTGTATGACAGTCAGCCTCGCCACGGCTTTTTGTTCCCTCCGGGCCTTTCAGAACATGGTACGATGCCCCAGTACGTCTGCCAACTTAAATGCTCACCTTTCCAGAAACACCCACAGACATGATAGGAAAGAAAACCTAACTGGCTATATGGGCACCCTGTGGTCCAGACCATCTGATGTGTCAAATTAACCATCATACAGGTTTCACAGAAATCTCCCCTTGCCTCCGCACCCAGGAGGCTGTTGCAATTGCTCTTGGCCAAGGAAGTGCAGCTGGTGGTGATGAGGGTGACAGGAAGGAACTCACAGCACGGTAGAAAATGAACGCCAAGTACCAAACAGAGCCGAGCCACCGCAGAGACGCTCTATTGGGCTTGATCCTGCTCGGGTTTTCCACATGCACGTGCGGGTGATTAAAGCCAGGAGTGTTTGAAGAGGAGAGGCGGTTTCCATAAACAGTTGCCTTGATGAACCGGAGTCAGCGCAAGCTTGGGACAGCGCCCTGGAACCCTCTTTAATCTGCCTTGTGACCTCATTTCCACGTGGGCCAAAGACCACGTTCATGTGACCTTGGAAGAGAACTGGGCTTGGAGCCTGAAGATATCCGTTTCCACGCAGGAAATGGAACAGCCTCGAGGCTGTAGCCTGTTGTCCATTCTGTACTGTAGACTCTTCAGAGAGAACTCTGATGCCCTCCTGCTTCTAGAAGGGGGCACTGTGGTTCCTTGGGACAAAACCTGCCAACTGCCCCATGACCACATGGCGAAATTGCAATAAAGAATCTCCAAACATAAAATTCCCCTGCCATGACGTCACACAGAGCTCCTGAAGAAGCAGTTATTCATGACCGTCAGCTGAGTGAGTGACTGTGGCTAACATTTGGGACTCACAGCTGAAGATTTTTCTGGAAATAATGCCCGCCCCCGGGGGTGGCTGAGTGGAGGAGAGATTGACCTACATACGGTTTGCTTGTACTAGTGACACACAGTGTCTTAGGATTCACTTGTGTTTAACAGAGCGTCCACAGCAAACAGAGAGTTGTTTGTGGATCCCCCGCGGCAGATGCCTTCAGCTGTGCACTTTGTAAACATCATCAGTTCCCAGCACTTCTCTGGTCTCCAGGGCGACTGTGCTCTGAGTGGTGCGTCCATCAGTGTAATACAACGGTAGGCTGTGGTCTGCTTGTCCAGGGAGAGGTTCTGCCTGCTCACGGGATGCTGGCACACTGACCTTTCTCAGATCAGCCAGTTCTCCCTCCTTCATGTCTGACAACACAGATCCTCCTTACTCAACCAGTATTTCGGATATCGGCAAAGCCCAATATCTCTTGTTCAGGGCTGATATTTCCCCATATTCCAGTTACCTGGTGCCTGCCCTCAGGGAGTCCGCTTGTTTGACCCAAGGAGGTCTCCTGGTTCTGCCAGCTTTCAAATTACCTCAGATTCCTGTGCTCTAAATGTTCACCTCTGTCCACAGAAAATGCAGTGTAAAATGCAGGCGCATGTTGGTCCAGGCTGCTCAGGGGAGGTGAGAATCACACCAGAGTCTCTGCTCCAACCTTAGGCTCTGACCTGCCGCTGCCCTTGGGAATTCGGATACCATAGCAACCAGGACTCCAGCGAGGTCACCACCACCTCAGCAGAGCCTGGGCTCCTCCCCTCTCTCCTGTCAATCTCCAGGCCTCATGAGTCCTGCCTCAGTAGCCTGAGGCCAGTCCATCCTTTGAGCTCAGCAGTGTTGCAGGGCTCCAATCCCTTCATGTGGGTTTCTTTTTTATTCCTCTGATAATTTTCTATTACTTTATAGATAATAAGAATCAAAATTTCCACTTCCTCCCCTCCTCCCATTTCCCTCCTGTTCCCCTACTCATCCTCCCCTCCTCCCCCTCCAGTCCTAAGAGAGGACAGGGTACCCTGCCCTGTGGGAAGTCCAAGGCCCTCCCCGCTCCATCCAGACTTAGGAAGGTAGGCGTCCAAATAGAATAGGATCCCAAAAAGCTAGTACATGCAGTAGAGACAAATCCCAGTGCCTTTATCATTGGCTTCTCAGTTTGCCTCAATTGTGAGCCACATTCAGAGGATCCAGTTTGATCCCATGCTCCTTCAGTCCCAGTCCAGCTGGCTTTGGTGAGCTCCCATTAGATCAGGCACACTGTCTCAGTGGGTGGACCAACCCCTCGTGGTCCTGACTTCCTTGCTCATCTTCTCCCTCCTTCTGCTCTTCAACTGGACCTTGGGAGCTCAGTCCAGTGCTCCAATGTGGGTCTCTGTCCCTATCTCCATCCATTGCCTGACGAAGGTTCTGTCTGCATCCTCTCAGCCTTCTTATGGGTTTCGTGGACTGGTTTACAGAAAATTCTCAAGTACAGACCTGAATGCCCTTGACCCTAAGACAGTCTGTCATTTAAAACTCAGGGAGGCTCCTCAGACATCCCGGGGCAGACCTGGAACTGAAGTACCAGAATTTGTGTTCTGGTGAACCAGGAACGAAACCCCAAGGGAACAGTGGCTGTGACTGGAGGTGGGGTCGCCCGGGTCACCTCTGTCCTGAGGATCCTGTTTCTTGACTTGTTCCAGTGCCTCCCACGGGTCTAGACTGTGTACTCTGGGTACACATGGATGTGTCTCTCTCATGGAATCCAGACATAGTTTAAAAGCTATAACCCTACAACAGAGGCAGGCCACACAGCTGGCTTTTCATGTCGACTGATCTGGTGTGGATGGAAAGTGCATCCATGGAGATGGCATGTGCTGGAGGCCGGCTGAGAGCAGGCATGATGGGGAGACCTTGGGATGGGTGAACAGGGAGGACTGGCCATGTGTCTGGAGTCACATCGAATCGGGGTACTGATGATACTATAATCTTGGGTAACAACACAGGCCTGGTTCCTTCTTCCTCCATCAGCACTCAGGACACTGCGCCTCTTGTGGGCTGCATTCTACCCTGGGCATGCAGCTCTGCTCTTGTCCTGCTGCAGAGATGGTTGGAGTTTTGGTTAACCCCCATGCCTGCACAGTATGGGATTTGCAGAATGGGATTTTTTTGGAAGTGGGCTGCTGGAAGGTGGCATATTTATAAAAAATATATCATGTGGACTGGATGTGAGCTTGGTAGAAATTACTCCTTTGTCTTCTACCCTCCTGGTTCCTGCCAGCTATGGTTCTGACCCAGAAAGCATCAGCATAGTTCTTGAATAAAAAGGGAGGTGGGGGAAGGGTAAAACCAGAGAGCTCTGATGTAGAAATTGAAATTTCACACTCCAAAGGGCATGGATGGCTGCAGAGGTCAGCAGGCAGCCTACCCCTCCACCCCATAGTGTGTTAGAGGCAACATCGCTCCTGTGTGCATCAGAGGCCCATACCCTAGGAAGGCGTGTTTGACATCTGTGTCTCCTACACCCCCTGAACACACTCAAGTCTTTCAGCCGGGGGCATGTCCCACTCATCTGGTGAATGCATCAGCCCAATGCAATTTGCTTTCTAAACACATGTCCCGGGCCAGGGGTGGAGGGACGCAAAGCTAACTTTGCCTAGAAGTTTCTGGAAGACTCTTTATGAGGCTTTTGACTCAGGGTTGGGGGAGTTCACAGAATTCACTTTAATTGCCAACACACCTAATTTGGGCACTCGAGTTAGGTATCCCAAACCAGTTCAGTCCTCATCCGGAAAGAGGGTTTCTGCCTGCCATCTGCTTGTGAGGATTTCTCAGGCTGCTTTTCTGAAGTAACCAGGTAGAAAAGAATTGTGGCTGATCCCACAGGTCCCTCGGTGGAGTTGGAGCTCCACCCACACAGAATGTGGACCCACTGCCACGTTCTGTCTTCATTCACCTGCTGATTCCTCCCTGGGGGGTTGCGTCCTGCTGGGAACCCACAGGTGTGAAGGCAGCCATTGTGTGTAGGTGAGGGGGGGGGGGGCAGCAGAAGCTTGGAGATCCGCCCCATAATTTATGTCTTAGATCATTCATGCTCTCTGCGTGTGAACGACCTTCCCTCCCTCAGGCAAGTCACAACGATTGCAGAGAGATCGCTGTTTCCTTTGGGAATTTCCCCCCACTTGCCTTGTTCCCCTGTAAATTAGGGCTGTGAGTCACCCTCTTGGAGCTCTGTTATTGTTTTTGCCCCATATGGATGAGCCCAAAGAAGGGGTGACCTGAATTTTGCCCTTAGTAAGAGCTATACCTGTTTAGATCCTTCTAGAAGAAAAGAGCCACCACATTGTGGCACACTCCCTTGAGGGCTGGGGCAGACCTGTGGAAGCCCAGGGACTTCATGAGGACCCCTAGGCCAAGGGACAAGAGATAATGCTAACATTGAGCTGAAGCTCAGGTTGTACTGGCTGTGAGATGGGGTGAAGGGGATATATGAGGTAAAGGGGTGTGATAGCTGGTTACTCAGTGCAGGTTCTCGTTTGGGAAAGCACAGCCTCATGCATGACAGTCTTGTCATAGGTCTGTTCCACCCCCTGTGCAGTAGGGCCACTCTCTTCCAGTCATTATCATATGGCTCATGCCATTCCTATTTAAAAGGATGTTTCCTAAGTTCTTGCCACTACGGCGTTAAGGCATGGACATGAGACCCCAAGAATGATGGCAGCCGCAGACCACCTATACCAAGAGACTGGCTATCACAGGGGCCAGGAGTTTGGACCAAGGTAGGGAGCTCGCAGGGCAGTGAAGAGAGCTCTTCACAGGTCCTGGATGCAGAGGGCAGCTGTAGGGAGCCCAGGGTACTGCAGGGCTACAATGGAGGGCTGAGAGCCACGTAACACCAGAGGCTCAGAGATGTACAAAGCGCACTGGAGGACTATGTGCGGGGACTGCCAGAAGGTTCCTAGACAGCAAGAATCAGAATTAGGACAAGAAGATGGAATTCCCTAGAGTTGAGTGACATGGGTGGTCAGGCCTGGCGGCTGGTTGACAGAGGTTCTTTCTGCTCAGTTTGAGGCCCCAGGGCCATCCAGAAAGCCAAGTGGAGACCGGAAATAGGTGTTTTGAAGAGGGGAGTGTTTATATCTTACCATTTTCCTAGTGACGGCAGAAGAATAGAGAAGTCCTTGGGGCAAGTGGAGGGCTTAAGGATGACTCTGGGAAGGTCGTGAGTGCTTGGTCATAGCAGAAGTCCAAGGAGACTGGGGTGGGAATGTGTTCCTGCCGGGAAACTCGTCCCTCTGGAGGCTGAGCTGCTGGGGAGCCACTTACCTCCGCTCAGAGTCTGGAGGTGCCCATGGGGTGCTAGAGAAGAAAGGGGACATGCTAGCCACAAACTGTACTTTCGCCTTTTGTCCAGAGCATTTGAGATGGACGAACACATGTATGAGAGAAGGGCCTGTGTCTCAGAACACAGCTTGGCACCTGAGTCCCTAGTGTCCCTGTGGGCCCCTGATTGTTTTCTGTAGTTTTGGCTCTGGGTGGCACAGTAACCTAGAGACCCTTTAATGACCGGCCTCACCCTGCCACATGGGTGCTCTAACAAAAGCCACCAGACTCCAACAAAAGCAGGCCACCAGGCTAAGCCCTTACTTACCTCTTACAAGGCTTCCAAATGTGTGTAAGATGACTAACAAAAAAATAAATGGAAAGAAACCCCATAGGACCTTGTGTGAAGTTTGCAACTCTCAACGTCTTTTTTTTTTCCATGAATAAACCCCCACATAGGTGCTCTCTGACCTGTGAGGCAGTGGGCCTGCTGGTATCCAAGGCATGGGAAAGGTAAGGCTTTATGGGTTGGCCAGGGTGTGAGCGACACCAGAGGGCAGGCTGGCTCAGAACCAAGTCGGTGCTGGGATTACTCTCTGGTGACGGTACAGGTCTACTTGGCCCTCAGGGAACGGGTGTAGAGGCCCCACGGTTTTCCGGCAGAGGCCTTGGGAACCGCTCCAAGCCATTTGTCCTGACAATTGTCATTTGTGCACCCCACAGTTGCGTGTGAATGTAAATGGATCTGACTCCGGCCAGCGCCTGACAGAGACGCTGAATGATCCGCAGCTGGGGCTGGCGCAGCTGCCTTTGAAAGGTCCCCTCCTTCAGAGGGCTGACCTCCCACGGAAGAGGAGCAGCCGTGAAACTTAGGGTGACAGCACTACTCTAGGGGGGCCTGGGGATGGTGTTTTGTTTTGTTTTGTTTTGTTTTCCTGGAGTACTGCTGTGTGCCCCATCTGCTGAGCATAGGCTGGCTTGTCAGGAGTTCCCAGATCTACCAGGTGACGCTTCACACAGGTGGAGTCCGTGTCGTTTCTTGGCAGAACTCTCTTCTGCCAGGGGTAGAGTAGGGGTGATGGTGTGATGTCTGGTAGGTACCAGGCTGGAGTTAGGGGCACCTCTCCTCTGTGTTGCCTCCACCTTGGGTGGACACGTGCATCTGAGAGACGGAGATTCCAATCAAAAGGCCCAGGAGTCATCTATCAGGAGAGACTGAGGCACGGGCCCATCAGCCCCTGTCTCTGAGGGCTGCCCTTGGGTGGTAAGAGCATGCCACCCAGCAATGCTAGCCGGCTGATCACCACATCTGGTATGTATCCATGTGAGACACAGAATCCTGTGTCCCAGAGCGGAGGAAAACAGCCAACCATGCACATCACAAACATCCCACAGACCGTTAGCTTTGGTGGTTTAAGGATCTCAGTAGACCAACCGCTGTCTTACAGAGGGTCAAGGACAACCAGAGAATAGGGGCAAACTGTACGGCCCAACAGTGTAGGCAAGAAAAGCTACATTCTCGAGTCCGGCAGTTGGAAAAGTTCTTGGGCTGTGGGGAGAGAAGCCACGAGTGTGCCAGGAGCCTCATGGCTCTCTCCTCTGAAGTTCATATCCCACACTTGATCTCACTTGAGGTAGACTTCTGGTCTTCTAGACTCATGAGATGCCATGGGCCAGAGGCCACTGAGAAGAAAGTTGGCCAGGGGACTCACCCAGTGACACCTCCTAGCCCAGGAGTATATTCTTTTCACAGAACTTCGGTATTTGCTTTTATTTGGTTGTGTCTTTGAGACTGAGTCTTGCTATGCAGGTTAGGCCATTCTTGAACTCACTACACAGCGTAAGGTGACCTAAAACTCTGGGCACCTCCCCCTGTCAGTCTACAGACTGCTCGGATCATAGGCATGAGCTGTGACTCATGGCTCTGCGCTTTGCAGAGTGAGATTTCTTGGTCCACCTCCACCCCGAGGCACCTGTCTGTGAAGAGTTACCTTAACCAATGTTTTTTACGAGAGGCCAGAAAACCTTTTCTGTCAGATGTTGAAAACCTCTGTGAGGCTGGGCGTTGGTGGCGCACGCCTTTAATCCCAGCACTCGGGAGGCAGAGGCAGGCGGATCTCTGCGAGTTCAAGACCAGCCTGGTCTACAGAGCTAGTTCCAGGACAGGCTCCAAAGCCGCAGAGAAACCCTGTCTCGAAAAACCAAAAAAAAAAAAAAAAAAAAACCCAGAAAACCTCTGTGAAACGGGGCAAGATCATTCGGCACATTTTAATTTTTTTGTGGGGGGAGGGCGGTGAAGAAAAGCACGAAGAATTAAAAGTATCTGGAAGAAATAAAAACTTTGGTACACCCAACTGGTGCCTGCTTTCCCTGGCTACTGTGTAGCGCCTTAGAAATGTTTTTCCTCTGTCCCAGCCACCTTAGGGGTCCTGATTGCCAAACCTTCAGTGAATCTCTTTGAAAATGATGGCAGAGAAGTAAACTTAAAATCTAAACTTTTAAATGTCGTGGCAGTAGGGAGAGGGATGCCATGGGACACCGGTAGAAGTCAGAGGAGATATTGTGGGACTCAGTTTCTCCTTTCACCCTGTGGGTGTAATGAGTCTTTTTCCGTCTCACCAGCTAGCTCCCAAATAATGACACAGAGACTTATTAATTATGAAAGCTTGGCCTTAGTTTAGGCTTGTCCTACTAGCTCTTATAACTTAAATTAACCTGCTCTTATTAATCTATGTTGTACCATGTGACTTTTTACCTTTATTTCATCTTGCACCTCCTGTTTCCTCTCCATGGCTCCTGGCATCTCCTCTGCACCTTGATTATCTCCTCCTACTTCCTCTCTCTGCCCAGAAGTCCAGCCTATACCTCCTGCCTAGCTATTGGCCATTCAGCTCTTTATTAAACCAATCACAGTAATACATCTTCACATAGTGTACAAATATCTCACCACACGTGGGACCTGGGCTCAAGCTCATATTGTCAGGCTTGGGGACAAGACCCTTTGCCCACTCAACTATCTTTCCATGCCAAAACTTAAATATTTAAAAATTATATTATTTTATGTGCATGAGTATTTCGCCTGCATGTATGTTTATGTACCACACGTGTGCCATGGAGGGCATTGGATCCCTTGAAACAGGATTTGTTTCAGCCATTTGTGAGCCTCCATGTGATTTTCTGGGAACTGAATCCAGGTCCTCTGAAAGAGCAGTCAGTGCTCTTAACTGCTGAGCCATCACCAAGCTGAACTTAAAAATTGTAAATGGATGGAGGTGGGTGGTCCTTG
>NC_022030.1:60092921-60102789 GCF_000317375.1 Microtus ochrogaster
TAAATAAATAAATAAATAAATTGTAAATGAGAGCGCTGAACGAACACTTTATCGAGTGACTCCATATGTTCACAAACACTTAGCAACCCATCGTACACATGTTCCCAAACATTTAATTTCTGGCAGGTTTAAGTCTGGGCTATTTCTGTCTACTCATGGTCAGATCTCAGCTGTGAGACCGAAAAAGGAAGGAAAAGGATGTCTGTGTTGTCCTATGGCATCTCCAGATCTCTCAGTGATGCCCAGGATGCTTTTGACTTCTCTGTTGAGATTACCAAACAGGTCTGCCCCTTAGAGAGCACTGTCCCGAGGTGGATGTTGAGGAAGATCACAGCTGGACCCATGGGGTCTTCTATATGCTACCATCCCAGCCAAAATTTCCAAAGAGCCAAGAAGCAGGACTTTTTCTAATGTATTCTCAATGTCAACATGCAACATCACCCTAAGCACTGAGCAGAAGGGTAAATAGTTTCTTATACACATAACCATGTAAGAAAGGTGTGGTAGCTTGAATATAATTAGCCCATATTATCTCACAGGGAGTGGCCCTATTAGGAGGTGTGGCTTTGTGGAAGTGGATATGGCTTTGTTGGAGGAAGTGTGGCACTGTGGGGGCGGGCTTTGAGGTTTCCTATGCTCAGGATATCGCCCAGTGTCTCAGTTGACTTCCTGTTGCCTGCAAGATAGAGGACTCACAGCTACTCCTCCAGCACCACATCTGCCTGCACACCATCATGCTCCCCGCCATGATGATGATGAACTGAACCTCTGAAACTGTAAGCCACCCCAATTAAATGGTTTCCTTATAAGAGTTGCTGTGGTCATGGTGTCTCTTCACAGCAATGGAAACCCTAACAAGGTTTCCATTCTCAGAGAACAAGGACACATGGAATACCTCAGTATTAATGAATTCACTTCAAATCCTTCTCCTTTATTTCCTACGCAAGACTGAGGTCCACTTGAAAAAAAACAATCAGACAGGCATGTTGAAGATATCAACCAGTAGGAGACAACTTTGGGGGAAGCTTTCAAGTAAATATCTTCAGATGTTCGTGAGTTATGCCCCGGTGGGGACTCAGACTTTCCAGGACTGTGGCCTTGACTGCTGCTGCCTGCGCACATGTGATAAAGATTTTTGTTTTGTTGTCTTTATTTATCCTGCAAAGCTGGAATTTGTAAATGTGGCTTGTGCTTTTAGAAAAAGAAATGGGATTTTAAGATTTATGAATAAGAAGTCAATTTTACAAAAATATGAATTTAATTTGTTTTGTATTTCATAATTCTTATAGAAAGAAAAAAGAGCTCATAGTTATTAAGTTTAGAGTAAGCTGAAGAGTCTCAAATAAGTCTTTATTGAAGAGAAGAGTAAGATACAACTCTGGTATTAGAATCTGGGCTTTCTGGGAACTCACCGTGGATGTTGGGGGTGGCCAGTTTCTTCGTCTGGAGAATAGTCTCCAGAACCCCTGTCTCTGGGTGTTAGCAATTTAAAATCCACCTAAACATCAGCTAATTTATTTCAACTGTGGCTCTCATTCAGGGTTCTTCAGTGTCCTACAGCCTTTTGGAGTTAGAAAGTAAAGAAGTTGGGTGGAGGGGCGGGGGCGGAGGCGGGGAATGGCCCTCAAGTCTGGCCAATGACCAATGTCAGGAGGTGCAGACTGACCGTGGGTTCATGAGCAGCTTTTGCCAGGACTCTGGTGCTGCTTCTGTAATCAGTTGTTTTTGTTACTCTTGGCTCTTCAGGGCCTGCCACCCACCTTGGAGACTTATTCTTACCTATGAATGCCCGACCTTAGCTTGGCTTATTTCGAGCCACCTTTTCTGTAGTAATATTTCATTTGTATTTTAATAAACAAAAGCTTGCCTGAAGATCAGAGAGTAAAACAGCCCACTGGTCAGCCTTACAGACCAGGCAGTGGTGACACACACCTTTAATCCCAGTAGCCACACTAGTTTGCCATAGAAACCAGGTAGTAGAGGTGCATGCCTTTAATCTCAGCACTAGAGAGGAATATAAGGTAGGAGGAGACAGCTCTCAGACACAGTCTCATTCTGAGATTCCTGGAGGCAGGATCGCCATTTCAGACTGAGGCAGAGGTAAGAGCCAGCAACTGGCTGTTTTGTTTTCCAGGTCTTCAGGGTGAACCCCATTATCTGTCTCTGGGTTTTTATTATTTGTGCTACACTTTTCTTAAGTTATCCTGTCTACCTTTTACTGCTAGACTTTTGCCTTTCTCTATTCTATATTTCTTTCTTTCCTTCTTCCTCAATGGCTGGTTGTGTAGCTGGGTGGATGGCCCCTGGCCTGGCGTCCTCCTTCTTTTTTCCCACCTCTTCCTCTCTTACCTTCCTATTGATTCTCTCTGCATGCCAGCCCCACCTAGCCTTTCTCCTGGCGAGCTGTTGGCCTTTTAGCTCTTTTTTAGACCAATTAGGCATTTTAGACAGGCAAAGTACCAGAGCTTCACAGAGTGAAACAAATGCAACATGTAAGAATGCAGCACATCTTTGCGTCCTTAAACAAACGTGCCACAGCATAAACAAAAATAACACGTCTTAAGCTAATATTCCCCAGGAGACTTCAGTCACAGGTGCTCGCTCTGGTTGTCTTACTTCACCCCCAGATCTGTGACTTCATTAGGGGCTGCAAAATGATCATGTTTTTTTTTCTCTATCATTCTTTAATTACTTGTACTAAATCCACACAGGAAATTGCACCCTAGTCATCCTCATGAAGAATTTGTACAGGAATCGATGTTCCGAGAGGGTAAGGCCTATAGCTTGTGCTTTGATAGGATTTTTCCTAGTTTTAGAAAACAATGGTATCCTTGCTTAGTGGAGGAACTAGGATAATGCATGTAAAGCTGAGACTACAGGATCCTCTGAAGGTTAGATACAATTTCCTCTGTAAACTACCAAGGCCAGGGTCTTAGAGGGAGCACTTTATGCCATGGGTGGGTAGGTAATGGTGCACACCTTTAATCCCAGCACTCAGGAAGCAGAGACAGGTGGATCTCTGAGTTTGAGGCCAACCTGGTCTACAGAGCAAGTTCCAGGACAGCCAGAGCTATGCAAAAGAAATTCTGTCTGGGAAGGGGGTGGGGGGGGAGGGTAGAAGAAGAAAAACAAACAACAAAAGCAATACTTTACCTCTTCTATTTCTGTTTTGCTTGACCAAATTTTTGACTCTAATGGATCATTTTGGCATATTGTCTTTTTTTCTAGAAAAATACTAATTGATTTAGGCTTTCAAATATATAAATATAAATGCAAATGTAAATATCATTCATTGCATGTTGCATCTATGTTTTGCTTCTCAATAAGAAGAACACAGTTAAGTCATATGAAGGAAAATGAAAGCTACCATATGAGCCAGACACAGAGAGACAAATATGTCACACATTCTCCCGTACATAGTATATATCATATATATATAATATATATAATATATATATACATATATACATATACACACACACATACACACACACACACACACATACACACACACGCAGAAACTGTGGTGGTGTGAATAAGAATGCCCTCTCGTAGGCTCACATATTTGAATACTTGGTCCTCAGTGAGTAGTTGACGGGTAGGATTCGAAATGTCACTGGGGTGGGCTTTGAGGTTTCAGTGAGTTATTTCTCTCTGCCTCCTGCTTGCAGAACTAGATGGGAACTCTCAGCTACTGCTCTAGCTGCCAGCCGCCGTGTCTTGGCTCCATCATCCTAAACTCTAAGCCTCTGGAACTGTGAGTTCAACTAAACACTTGCCTTGATCATAGGGGCTTTTTTTTTGTTACAGCAATAGGAAAATAACACAGACACAGACACATGCGTGAGTATAGAAGGAGAACTGTTTGGGATGGGAGAGGGGAGGGATGGGAGGGACAGGAGAGGGAAATGGCAAGTGAATATTGTCAAAGAACATTATACATTTAAAAAATGGTATCATTATGAATGCTCCACTTTATACGGTGACATATACTAGTATTTAAATGACTTCCAGTGAGTTGCCTATCATGTTGACTTTTAAGAAGAATTACCTTTTGTATTTACCCACCACACCGCTGCTAATTCCCCTTTCCTGATGACTTTCTGCTTCGATCATTACTCTGCTTCTTTTGTCTGTAGTTTGACTCCTTTCATGTTTCTTTGTAGAAATGTTGAAGCTGTACCTTGACTCTGCTCATTTTCATCTTTACTGACAGCTAAGGATGGGCAGTTATATGTGTGCATGCATGTATGTGTATTATGTATGTATGTATTATGTATTCTCTCTGTGTTCTTGGGTTTTGCATCTAAGAATTCAAAGCAACATAATTTGAAGATACTTGAAAAAAAATATGTCTGTCCTGGCTATGCACAGATGTTCCCATGACATCACTCCCTGAATAGCAGGGTATAACATCTGCCTACATACTTGCCTGGTCATAGGGGTTACGAGTCATCTAGAGATGGGCCAAAGAATGCAGAAAGGTGTGTGTAGGTCATAGGCAAATAATTGTGCCATGAGCATCTCAGATTTATATGCACAGAGGGTCTGGAGCCAACAGCCCATTAACAAACCAACAGCCTCTCTCTCTACTCTCTCCCCTCCCTCTCCTCCTCTCCCCACTGTTTCACACACACTCATATACATACTACAACACAACACACACACACACACACACACACACACACATGAGTGAGTCATGCCTTAAGCCTTCTAAAAGTCAAAGAAGAGAGAATGAACAGATGTCTCACAGGAGGTGCGGGCCTGGTATTGTTTTAATCAAAATGAAGACAAAGGAAGAAACACAGAAACCCAGGGGTTTAAGAGAAAAATCTTCATGGCAGGCGACTCTTTGACCTTCTCAATCCTCTGGCCTACACTGGGAAATGTTTCCCAAGAGGTCTGGAAGAGGAGTCAAAAGTTCCTGCACCCTGAGGGTCAGAGGCCAAGACAGGAGTGTGATTAGGTAAAGGTGTGGCAATGGAGAGAGATGCCAACGGTTGGGAGGGATGCTGTAGACAGTGGGAGCCGGAGATGCCAATGGTTGGGAGGGATGCTGTAGACAGGGGGAGCTGGTCTCTGGTTGGTAAAATCACAGGTCATTTCTATTTCCTTTATTATCTGCATACTTCACAATATCCAAGTATCATCACTTTATTGATCAGGAAAAATACAGAGTGCTTTTTTTTTGAGGTGTGTGTCTTTGTTCCTGGCCCTCACAGTGGCTCTGAAGAGCAGGGCAGGGAGGGAACCCACCAGGGGGCACCAACAGCATGCTTGGGCATATCAGAGGAGAGAGGACTTTGAAATGATTTAAAAAGCTATTGGTTGGGATGAGGGTCAAATGACATCAACAGAGCATGCCGCTCGCTGGCAGTAAGCACCGTGATGATTCTATGGGGCCTGCTTTCTACCTATTTCAGAACCTTTCCCAGCAGTCTAAAGCAACACTCCACCTTTGCCCCATTTGAACCTGCCGTGGCTCCTCCAGGCTTGCGTTTTGGTGATGCTGTATTGAGAGGCTGTGGACTCTATGGGATGCCAGGCCTACTGGGTGGAGGTAGTTACTAGGGGTGGGCTTTGAGTGTCATGTGAGGGCCTGCTGTGCTCTCTGCCTCTGTACCGCTGCTGAGCCAACAGCGCCACCCAACACTTGTACAGTGTGGCTGATCCACTCCTCCTGACCTTCCGTTTGAGTTTCATCTATGACGGAAAACAACATGGGGAGGAAAAGGTTTATTTAAGTCTACAGGTTACAATCACCATTTCGTGTCTTGAACCATCCCTGCATCTGTGGAATGAAGCCAACTTAATCATGGTGGATGATGGTTCTGATGTGTTGGAATCTTGGATTCGATTTGCCAGTATTTTATTTAGCATTTTGCATCAATCAACATGTCTGAGTATATGAAGCCTCCAAAGAGCAGCTCAAACCTCACCCTGCCTACCTTTTGCCTAGCTGGATCTAGGCCCATAATCACATTGCTTTGGGGTCCATGGTGAAGCCCAAAGCAAAACCAACCACCTTGTAGCCAGGAAGCAAAGGAAGCATTCCACTCTCTCCTTTGAAGACATGTTTCAGTGGATTCACTTCTAACCACTGGGTTCCACATTCTTCACTTTCCACCACCTTCCAGCAGAACCTCCTGGGGACTAGCCCAGACCCACCGCTTACAGGTTCTATATCCCAGAAGTGCTGCCCTGGCAACCAGCCTTCAACAAACCCTTGAAGAACTCACATCCAAACCCCAGCACCGTCTGCCGCCCCCTTCATAGTCATCATCTGCCTGGTACTGACTGTGTCCCAAGCTCATCAGCACAGGACTCAAATACTTCTTGCACAGTACCAGGGAGATAGCCAAATGTTAACACAAGGGCAAATAGAGGGGCCTTCAAGTCAAGGTAAATCTAGACAAAAACTATCACATACCCATATAACATAAAACATTAAACATTAAAGGAATTATTAAGATAGAAAAGACGACACAGCGAATGAGAGAGATCCATGAGTAAGTCTCTGGGCTGCTTCTGCAAAAAAGGCAAACCACTGAGATGGTCAGTTAGTCAGTAATAAAGAAACAACAAATGCATACCGTGGGGATTTGCCAAAAGGGGTATAATTTTCAAACCTAAGCAAGCATTTTAACAGCCTCACATGACTTAGAGGAGAGAATCTCAGGACAGAAGGTTCTTCTGGCAACAATCTGCCAATGGCGGTTATGTGGGCTGCAGAATCAGTATGAAGACTCCGGGCTTAGTATAGACACTACCATCTTCCTCCTGAGCTCAGCACAATCAAAAGAGAGAGGAGAGACAGGGGAGGTGCATGGAGGGGGAGGGAGAGAGAGAGATCACATGGCATAGTCTCAATTCTAACCCACCTGTCAGGCTACGTGGCCCAAAGGGCTTCCAATACCCTCTCCACCTGTCACGCACCAAATCACACCAAGGGGTCTGTCACCCAGGTAGTCATCTGGTCCTTGCCTGGAGAGAGAAAAGAAGGACCACACCCCCAGAACTTGGAAGTGGAAGGCCAGGATGGCAGCCCTATTCATTAGGAAGAAGCAGATGTCACCCCTACTCAACAGAAACCATCTCCTCCACAGGGAGCCATGAGGAAGGAACAGAGCAGGCAAAGGGTCCTGCACCAGTGGGATGGGAGCCCAACAGAAGGAGTCAGTCCCCTCAGGGGATCTGGATGGAAGCACAAAGGAAGAAATCTGCCTCCACAGAGGGTGCCTTCTCTTGTTGGCAAAGTACTTCACACTATTCAAGTACATGAGATACTGGTGCTAAATAAAGTCTTATGACACCTAGTAAAAAAATAGCAATAATAAAAAAATTTAAAGACTAATTAAGAATGAAACGGGAACAGTTCATTTTCAGAAACCCAGCACAATTGTTCCTCCAGACTTCTCTTATAACTCGCATGCCAGATTCCTCTGTGCACGGCTAGGGCAGAGGTCTGCAGAGAAGCCTGCACCATGAGCACGTGAGCTCATGCCAGGAACGCAGCACAGGAAGTCGGTGAATATAAATCATGTCAGTCAGGAAAGGGATGAAAACCATGCGATCATCCCCCACAGATGCCAAGAAGGCTTTTGATAAACGTCCGCATGCTTTGCCCATCTTCCATCCGTAAGCACTTGGGCACATACGCGTGAGCACACACACACGCGCACATGCACACAATCCAACACTGAGCTGCCTGCAGCAAGCAGAGAGGGCCACATTTTCTTTCCCATACTTGACAGGGCACTGGGAAGGTATATAATAGTGAATGGAGTCAAGGCAGGAGCACAACATACCCAACTCAGGAGCCATCTTGCTAAGACTCACCCACAGGGGAACTTCCTCAAAAGAGCAGAGGAAGAAGTAGGATGGCCAGGGACAACACAGGACAAACATTTCACTTTTACCATCACATAAACAACAAATAGCTTTTTACCACACCTATGTCCCATACTGAACAAGACATACTCTAAACTCATTGTTATTGGTCTGAAATTTATTCACAGTATCCTGTATTTTTATTCGCTAAGTCTGGAAGTCCTATGGAGAAGCTACATTCACTCATAAATCATTCTATAACAAAGTGTCAGAGGCTGGGTGATGTAAAGAGAAGATATATAATTTACCCAAGCCGGGCGGTGGTGGCGCACGCCTTTAATCCCAGCACTCGGGAGGCAGAGGCAGGCGGATCTCTGTGAGTTCGAGACCAGCCTGGTCTACAAGAGCTAGTTCCAGGACAGGCTCCAAAACCACAGAGAAACCCTGTCTCGAAAAAACCAAAAAAAAAAAAAAAAAAACAAAAAACCAAAAAATAATAATAATAATAATTTACCCATAGTTTCAAAGCCCAAGAATGAAGCTCCAGCATCTGCAAAGCTAAGGTAAGGCTCTTCTGTCTGCATCAGATCATGGAGATGGACCCAAGGTGAAAGCATTTGAGAAGAAGTGATCACATGGCCACTGAGGGAGCAATCACATGGTCACTGTGTGAGAAGGAGAGAAATCATGTGGCCACCTTAAGAGGGGGAGGATCCTACCTCACTCTCTGATAACAGATTCTTCCACAGAAACTATGGTAAGAGGTGAGAGAGATGGATCAGTTGGTACAGTGAGTTCAGTCCCCAGTAGCTGATACAGTAGAAGGAGAGGAACAACTCCCCAAAATCTGTCCTCTGCCTCTGTGTTTGCTATGGTGCGCACGCATACACACACACACACACACACACACACACACACACACACACACACACTAAACAAAATAACGTAAATAAATAAAACACTAAATAAATTAGACACTATAAGATAGAAAAGAGGCACCATACTTGTGAATCAGATGAATTAATATCGCAAAAATAAACATATCACTGAAGAAGATCTACAGATTTGATGCAATCCCCATCAAAATCCCAGTGGCATTCTTCACAGAACCAGAAAAGCAGCCCTAGAATCCCCATGGAAGTCTAAGAAGCTCCAAATGCTCACAGCCATCCTGAGCAGCAAGAACAACCTGGAGGCTGGACACAGCTACCAAAACGCCATGGTGCTCATGAAAACCAACAGACACACAGAGAATGGCAGGGACCCAGAAATAAACCCGCGTGGCTATGACCATCTGACCTTCAACCAAGGGGCCTGCAACAGAAGTCAGAGGAAAGACAGCCTCTTCACCAAGCAGTGCTTGGCAGACTGGATAGCTACCTGTTGAAGAAAGTAGGTCCCTATCGCTCACTCTATACAAAAATTAATTCAAAATCCACCAAAGACCTCAAAGTAAGACTTGAAACTTTGGAAATGATAGAGAAAAACAACACGAGATAGAGACAAAGACGTAGGCAATGAACTTTCCTAAAGGGACCCTGGCAGCCCAGTAATAATGACAAGGATTGACAAATGGGTTTTTGGAAATTGGCACTAACCTGTGTGCTCGGTGGGAGAGACTCTTCATTTGACTATGTGATCACCCAAGGACTTTGAGACCCTTGGCTAACTCTTCCAGCACACTGCTTCACCCAGATTTTCCACCTACCTGGTCACATACACTTTGTCAATGATTAATTTCCCAAAGCCTAGTTTTCCACTATCCCCAACTCAGTTTCACGGCAACCTCTATGAGATTTAACAATGTCCTCTGGATACCAATGACAAGCAATGGCCAACTTGACAGGCCTTTCTTCACAGGCAGGCTTCTGTCTCTGGCTACTTTGGGTATCCCCTTTGTCTCTGTTGTCCTAGCAGATCTGTGTTATGTCTAGGTGAGCGTTTCATCTTAATTCCTCCTCTTGGGACTGTCAGGCTATTTCTCCCAGAATTAGAAAATTCAGGACTGTCCTTGACTCCAGAAAATTCAGGATACTGG
>NC_022030.1:60104139-60117974 GCF_000317375.1 Microtus ochrogaster
CTGCCTCCAGGTTCCTGCCTCCAGGTTCCTGCCTCCAGGTTCCTGCCTCCAGGTTCCTGCCTCCAGGTTCCTGCCTCCAGGTTCCTGCCCTGACTCCCCTCAGTGATGGAGTGTGACTTGGGAGTTGTCAGCTAAAATAAGCCCTTTCCTCCCCAAGTTGCTTTTGATCTTCACCACAGCAACAGAAAGCAAGCCGAACTAGAACAGCTTCCGTTTCAATATGGAGTTGGTTCTGTTCTCGCTTCTCTGCCCCCAGGGCTCCCACTGCGCTTCTGCGGCACCCGGCTTCTCTCAGGCATGTTTTGATGTCATCTCTATCTCCACAAGTTCACTGCAATCCTCCCTTTTTCACTAATGCTCCAGTTTGGGTCCACTTTACTTCTTAACCTAGCGAGTGAGAGTATACCAAATATCCATTGCTATTTTTTTTTTAACTCCTAGATGGTCCCTCTTGATCTGTTTAGGTCTTCCCTGTCTTTTGTTGGGTTTTGTTTGTTTGTTTGTTTAATCTTTCCCTTGTTTTTAATTTTTCCTTAGTTGTATTTGATGACATCACCTGAAACACTTAGGGTGGTTTTGGCATGGGTCTGTTCACACATGCGGAGGTACACTCTTGTGCGAAGGTGAGTAGAAGCTAACGGTTGGCATCAGCTGTCTTTCTCTGTACTCTCTCTTATATAGTGAACCATGGCTTCCACTTAACCAGAGCGCAGCAATTCAGCTAATCTGGCTAGCTCGCTTGTCCAGGATTTCTCGTCTGTCTTCCGTGCTCTGGCATTACAGTCAGATCGGCACACCCACCCAGCTTTTACAAGGTCCTCCCCTGGCACAGCCAGCGCTTTGCCCACTGAGCCATCTACCCAGCCCTGCTCTTAGGAATTTAATCTTCTGGTCTTATACTTGCTCGGGTCATTTTTCGACTTGGATGGGCACTTTGGGGTTTTTAGTACATCTCCCTCAAGGTCGATCTGTGGGAATTCCTTGTGTGCAGTCAGGAGATGTGCAGGTTTTTATTTGTTGGCCAGGAGCTCCAGAGAACTGTCCGCCAGGGTTAATCATACCCTCATGTCTTCAGTTAGTGGCTTCAGGACACTGGGTGTCATTTCAAATACCAGCCATGCTCAGAGAAGAGAAAGATACAAATTTCCATAAGCAACTGGTTTTCAGAGTCAGGCCGGGGTGTGCAGGTTTTCAGTGATGCCCTTGTGCCAATGGTGGGTTTGTCATTGTTGTCTACTTAATTAATGTTTCTTCATCTTCACTTCTCCTTCTTCAGAGGAGTGGAGGGATTGGACTATTTTTTATTTTATTTATCATCAATGTGCGCACTCGTGTGTGTGTGTGTGTGTGTTTGAGTGTGCATGTGTTTGTGTGGTGTGTGCTATGCATGTGTTGTGTGGTGTGCATGTGGTATGTGTGTGTGTGTGTGTGTGTGTGTGTGTGTGTGCAAGTATTGTCACACAGATGTGATGGACAGAGGACAACTAACTTGATTGATGTGTGTGGTGTGCATGTGGTATGTGTGTGTGTGTGTGTGTGTGTGTGTGTGTGTGCAAGTATTGTCACACAGATGTGATGGACAGAGGACAACTATTGGGAGTCAGTACTCTCCTTCCACCATGGGATCAAGCTCAGGTTGTGAGACTCCCCCAGTAGGCGCTTTTACCCACTGAGTCCTCTCACGGCCTACCCCTCCCACTTCTTTAAGACAGGTCTTACGTATCCCAGGTTGCCCTTCAACCTCCTACTCCACCTCCCAAGCACCATACCACAGGTACATACAACCATGAAGTACTGGGGACTGAACCCGAGGAGCCACACAGGCCCAACAAGCACTTTTGCAGACAGATCCACTTCTAAGTTAATAAGCTCCATGATTCGTTTCTTGTTTCTGTTAGACCACAAGGAGCCAGGTGCTCCTGATCTGTGCTACCCAGCAGCCTCCACTCTACCCAGCAGCCTCCACTCAACCCAACAATGCTTTCTCTGTCCTGGTTTCTACTTCCTCTTTGGCTTGAGCCCCACTCTTCTCATAAGTGCCATTTAAGCTTTCCAAGTTTATCTTGTTCGTCAGACCATGGGAACCAGGTGTGAAGTGTGTGCTGCCCCTGAACTATGTCAACTGCTGCAGCGCTCACTCCATGGCCGGGACACATCTGTCCCTGCCTACCAAGGAGCCTTTCTTGGCCATCTCCAGGCCTCTGCCATGGAAATTTTTCTGTAATTTTGACTTTTGTAAGAGACATCTCTGTACATGCCTATCAACGGACAAGTGAGATGACAAAATTAATACTGAAAGGAAACCGGTACTAAGTTGGTGGCAGTGGTTCAGGCCTTTCATGGTCTGAGTATTTGGACATTTTTAGAACACTGGCTGGGGAGATGGCTCAACTTGTACAGCGCTTGCCTTGCAAGCATGAGGAACTGAGTTCAATTCCCAGTACCTGTGTTAAAAGCCCAGTGTGGTGCACACACCGGTAATCCCAGCACTGGGGAGATGGAGGCAGGAGGATCCCTGGGGCTCCTGGCCAGCCAGCCTAGCTGAATAGGGTACCTCTAGATTCAGTGAGAGACCTGCACACACACGTGAACATGTACACACAGAAGCATTAGCTCCTGTGGAGGAGCACTGTCTCAGAGCAAGAGGTCCCAGAAGCAAGATCAGAGCAATGACTTCAAGATCAGCCAGCATCTCCCAACTGCTGGATAAAGCCCTGCCCCACCATTCACCTCATGGAAGTTCAGTATCCACATTACAAAGGAAGGAATGCTCAGGGAAGCAAACCAGGGTCCACCTCTGTAACCAGCAGAGCGAGAGGCAGCTCTGTTCACACTCAGCAGGAGATGCTGAGCCTCAGTTCTAACCAAGCACAAGAGTAGTGAGCACACTGTGCTGGCTGCTCTGTCTTGGACACAACCACAAGGTGCTGCAGGAAGGACACACAGATACAGAGCTCATGTTGCATCCCAGTGGGGCGCTGTGTGAACTCTGAGCAGTACCAACCAAGGGCTGAGAGCCCCAAACGTCCAGGTTAGGGTACCAGATTTTGAGTCTGGACAGTTGGGTGCGCCAGGTGGCACCCGTGACACCCACTGATCCAGCTGTAAAGCAAGGACTGCCTCAAAAGGACAAGGGCATAGAGAGAGTGTGTGTGTGTGGCTCACCTGCCTTTATTCGGTTTTTGCTTCCTTGGCCAGGATGGCTTTGGCTGAGCCATAAGCTCAGTACCAGCAGACCAGCTGAGTTATTGCACTGACTGAAATGGCCCCTCAAGGAGGAGGAACTAAGATTGGCCCCAAGACAGAGGCCTTACTACTGGAGTTAGCCTTCCAGTTTCTCACGGAAAATCAGATCTCAGCCCAAACAGGTTGTTGGATGGCTGTGAAGAAGAGTTGGCTGCCATTCCCTGCCTCCTCAGTGGCCAAGCAGGGAGACTCTCCACGGAGACCCATCAAAGCAGATCAGCATAGGTAGGTCCCATGGGACAACGGAGGCCCATGATGAGTGTGATGTCTGTCCTAATTTGTTTTCCCATCATTCTGATAGACACCGTGACCAAAAGTAATAAAAGAAGGATAAGGAGAAGGAGAAAGAGAAGGAAGGGGGTATTTCATCTTACAGCCTGTAGCCCATCATGAAGGGAACTCAGTGCAGGAACCTGGAGGCAGGAACGGATGCACAGACCATGGAGGACCACTGCTTGCTTGCTTGATCCCTCTGACTTGCCACCAACCCCTGTGCCACCTGACCCCAAATCTAGACACACTAGTGAAAAAGACCCACTCCACGAGGTAGATGAGGTGGCCTGAGGTATCAACATATCTGGAAACCGAAGCAAGCAAGCAAAGAGTGGCTATGGGATAGCTAGTCCACGTGCCAGTCCCCGTGGCCATTGAAATGCCATGAGAAGTCACTCTAGTGGTTCCAAGGCTGGGGTGGAAACGCCTGTGCAAGTCCTCAACCCTGAACATTTTGAAAGGATCTTCAAGACAGCTGAGCTGGCAGTTAGGAAGGGAGCACCATGCTCACACCCAGTCACCACACAAGCCACTGTGGTACCTCCAGAAAGAACACAAGGTAGTGGTCAGGCGAGGCCAACTCGGACTTTAACAGGGCCAAGGCCCTTAGAGTGAAGTCACTCCAGTAGCCCCAGGCGCAGGAACGCCCGCCATCTTCCAGCGCCACCTCTCAGCATCTGGCAGCCCGGCAGACCCACCCTCTCTGAGGAGGTCTCCCCGAGCCTTTCTAGGCAGAGGAAGCCGCCACTTCCCTGTGGGCTCACCGCATCACTTCTTCAATGTGTCCCCACGCCCAGAGGCTCCCGCCACATTCCTGGCAAGCCGGCCTGTCTCCCTCCGGCACCACCATACATGTGGGCCCCATTTGCAGGGGCACCACGCCGGGGTAGCGGATCCAAAGGGGTGGTTGCTGGGACTGCGCTTAAACACTTCCACCTGAGAATGTGGAAGGAACACCCCCCAAAGCGATGAAAGCTACCCGAGAACGGGCCTGCGCATGCCAGGAGGAGGGAGTGAGAAGACCCTGATGTGGGGGGGGGCAGAAGGAGTCCTCTGCTGAGCCCAGAGAGCCCCCGCCCCCTGCAACAATAGTCCATCGGAAGGTAGCAGAACAGGAGGGCTGGGCTCGTGGCCCACACAAACATGGGAGAGTAAAGGGACAGTAGCGAGTCAGAAAGCTACCAAGGTGACTGTAACCAGGGCAAAGACCGTGACTTGGGGAAGAGAAGAGCAAAGTCAACTCCAAGAGCAGCCAGCTGTAGACCAAAAGGCCCCCAAATAGGTCCCAAGAACCTGTGACGTACAGAGTGGCCCAGAGATCACAGCAGCCAACAGCAGCCATGACTGGTCTACTGGCGCTTCAGACAGCAGAGAGGTCCTGCAATCACTTCTTAGACATGAGCTCCTAAAAGGCCACCACCTGCCAGCAGGTGGATCACACCCAGCAACGGGCTGCAAAGCAGGTGTGGCCAAGCAGATGGAAAAGAGGAATTCCACACTCTCAGAAACCAGTGCCCCATTCGAGGTGAGAAGCTCGGGGTCCCATGTCAGAGCAGTGAGAAGCCCAGGGCTAGGAGGAGGATCCTATTGAAGGAGCAAAGTCCCCTGGCAGACATGATGGGGGAGGGGCGCGGATAAAAGGATCTACCCCGCCTAGGATCAGATACAAAGGGTGTCTTGGTCAGGGACATCCAGGTTAGCCTCACAGGGCAAGTTTGAAGGTGAGAGGGGCCAGGAAATGCCTGAAGATTCCCAGCAATTCACAGGTTCCCAGAGAAATATCTGGAAAAGAGAACCCAGGCCTCTGAATGAGCTTAGAAAGGCTCCTGTCTCCCAGCATGCCCCAGGCCTGTGCACACAGAGCCTAACCGCCCCCTACATCCATGTGAGGACTACAGCAGACAGCTCAAGGGCCTGCTCAGCTGGAGGGGAGGGGAGGGGGACACTTGCCGAGAACATCCGCTCAGTAAGGGGCAGGGAAGAGAGTGTGGACAACGCCAAACATTTTTGAAGAATTTTGGAGTGAAAAAACGAAGAAGGGAGCCTTTGCCCTCCCAATAAATGATTTTCTCTATTAGAAAGGGAAAAAAGAAAGTTGTAAAAGGAAGAAACTTTATGAACGGAAAAAGTAATGTTCAACCTCTGGGCAAGTTTGCAGGAAAAGGGAGAGAGGTGGGGGTGCAATTTATGGTCCCCTGTGCACGCCAGCTCAAGAAGGTGCAGGAGCCGATTGGCATGCAGCCCACCTGCCGCCTGCAGCTTTGAAAAACAACTTCCTGTCAATAAATGTGAATAAAAGTTTGGACTCATCTTCAAAGTGATGAGCTATGCTGCAAATGCATTCCTGCACACGGAGGGAACGGGCCGTTCACAGGCTCTGGCACTGGGGAGTGTTTATAACCAGCCCCCCTTCCCAGCCTGCCTGGGTTTCGCCTGCCTTGGGAAAGGCCCCCATACAGCTCACCAGGAGGCCAGGCCAAGAGCGCTGAGGCAAAAGGGAACAGGAACGCCTCTCCACTGCCACTCCCACTGCAGGACTAGCAGGGGTTCTGGGGACAGCCAGTGCACCACGAGGGGCACTGCCTCCCTGGCCTGGGTCAGCAGATATGCCTCCAGCCCCCATCCGTGTTTTAGAGGAGAAAGAAAGAGACAGGCTTGCTCTGGCAACTGTGGGCCTTGCCATCCGTCCATCCATCCATGCATTCATTCACTGGTTTTTCGAGAGAGGGTTTCTCTGTAGCTTTAGAGACTGTCCTGGAACTAGCTCCTGTAGACCAGGCTGGCCTCGAACTCGCTGAGATCGGCCTGCCTCTGCCTCCCAAGTGCTGGGATTAAAGGCGTGCACCACCACCGCTTGACCGATTAGGAGTCTGGGAGTGAGGACAAGAAGCAGTGGGGTTCCTCAAGAGCCCTCACTTTGCCCCTTGGAGAATCCAGCACTCTATTTACACCCCCACTCAGCCTCGAACCCATAGCTGTGAGGGAGGGGGAGCAGAGATGGGCACTGTTGCTCTTTTAGGCCAGCCGTACCTTTCTATGTGTGGAAGGAGTCAGGTAGTTCCCTTGGGGAAGGGATCAGCTCTCATTACAACAGGAAACGCCTGGTCTCAGAGGGAACGTACTCATTACCTGGACCAGCCGAAAGTGGAATTTCTCAACCTTTTACAGTTTTCTGAGTTCTTCTCACTGTATTAAAATGGTCATTTGTCTACAGGATGATATACACACCATTTCGTTGGAAGCGTGAATCTTTAAAACAGGATTCAATACTTACTGGAGGCAGGGATGGTGAGCAAAAAGTACCAGGAAGCCTGTCCCCTGTAGGGCCCAAAGGCTGTCATCTGGGGGTTGCCCAACATAAACTTGCTGCCAGTCACCCAGAAGGGAACAAGACATCAATGGGCATCCACCTGCCATCGTGGTCAGAGCCAGGTGATAAAGAAAGCAGCTAAATCGGGCAATTGGCCTGCAGTGTCCTCTCTGGGCCTCAGTTTCTCTTTCTTTAAGCACCTCAGGAACCATGCCCACCCCACTTTGTCCATCCTTTGTGTTCTCAGATATCAATGACTCATGGCCAGAGAGAAGGGTATACCTGCACACACACACACACACACACACACACACACACACACACACACACACCATGATTTAACAGCTCGTGGTGGAATATTTGCCTAGCAGGTGTGAGGTCCTGGGTTCAAGTCCCAGTGCAAAAGAAAAGAAAAGCCTGCCTGGAGAAAATTGTTGGTCAAAGCTGTGTAACCCAGGGACCACATGTAATAGACATGCGGGGACCACCTGTCTGGTTTCACTTCTGTTGTTGTAATAAAGCACCCTGACAGAAAGCAACTTAGAGCAGAAGGGATTTAGTTTCCCTTACAGTCCCAGGGTACAGTCCATCCCTGTTGGGAAGTCACAGGGACAGGAGCTTGAGAAAGCTGGTCACATGACCTCCACAGGCAAGAGCAGAAAGAAGCAAATGTGTATGCATGATTGTGCCCAGCTAGCGTCTGCTGCTCACGCAGACCAGAATCCCAAACCAGGGAATGGTGTTGCTCACTTTTAGGCTCCATCTTTTCACATCCCTTCAGGCCGTGTTCTCAGCCTTCCTAACACTGTGACCCTTTAATACAGTTCCTCATGTTGTGGTGACCCCCACCTGTTAAATCACCTAGTTCATAACCCTAATTTTGCTACTGTTGAGAATTATAATGTAAATATCTGTGTTTTCCAATAGTCTTAGGCGACCTCTGTGAAAGGGTCGTTGTCAGCTACAGATTGAGAACCACTGTCTTAAGGCCATCAAAACAATCCCCCAGAGACACCTGCACAGGTCGGTCTGATCTAGACAGTCCCTCACTGAGAGTCTCCTTACAGATAATTGAAGGTGTGTCAGGTTGGCAATGACAGTCAACCATCACACCACGCAACAGTGAGAAGCTTCCTCCACACGCTTCAGCCACAAGGAATGTCTGTCTCAACAAAGCAGCCAAGTGCCCTGGCTCCCACTGGCTGTGGAGACAACGGTTCCTAGCGTCACTGGGCGCTGAACTGAGGAACACCGAGCCTCAGGAGACTGACAGGATGCTGTTTCCACAAGCCTCTGGTCATAAACAGGATAGAAAGATGGGGGAGGGAGGAATCAAGGTGTCAAGGTATCAAGAGGCAATTATACTATAATCTCAAAAAATAAAAAAAAAACGATAGTTTAAACAATTGCTGTTATTCACAGGTAATGAGAAAGTCATCGGGGAAGAGTAGAGCACAGAGTGGGAGAGGAGCAGCAGAGGGGACCAGGTCGGAGAGACCCTAACACACATGTGAAAATGCCTTGAGGAAACCTGCCACTTCGAGTGCTAATTAAAAATAAAATAATATGTAAAAATGACGGCTCTTGGTTGGGGGGAGCACATCACTGGGAGGTGTAGGGACCCCCAAAGCAATACAATGAGGGCTTGTCTTCCCAGGGTCGTTCAGCACGTCCTCTGGGGTGTTAAGAACAAGCTGTTCTGCCTAAGGGCCAGGGTGGCTGCAACCTTGAACTCGGCCCTGTTAGCACTCCTCTCTCACCCCTACATCTAAAGCGCACACCTCATAAAAGCACCTAACAATGTCGCTTGCAGAAGGAAATCCTTTAAGATAAGAAAACCAAATAAACGAGATTATACATTTTTAACTTAAATTTTATATAACTTTTTGCTTAATCTTTAACCCTTATAAATTAAGTCTTTTGAGCAACACAAATCAAAATTGAAACACACTTATTGTCTACTTGTCTGGAATAGTTTCTCTCTCTCTCTCTCTCTCTCTCTCTCTCTCTCTCTCTCTCTCTCTCTCTCTCTCTCTCTCTCTCTCTCTCTCTCTCCCCAACCCTCTCGTCTACCCCCCGCCCCAGGCCTGCCTGAATTTAAACTTGGCAAATGTGGTACTGGATAGGGGATTCAGCAGTTAAGAACAGTGGCTATTCTTCCAGAAGACTCTGGTTTGGTTCCCAGCACCCACAAGGCAGCTCAAAAAACTATCTGAAACTTCAGATCAAGGGGACCCATAGGTACCAGCCACACACATGGTGCACAGACATACAGGGAAACACTCATACACATGAAATAAAAATGAAAACAACGATAATAATAAATCTGGCACCTCTACTCAAAATTGTTGGTATGAGTGCACAGTGTCATTTCTGCTGTGTTATTTTGACAATTCATTTTTTTAAGAAAGAAAAACTATCCACGCCTGCCACTGTACACATTAGAGAACTACTTATCAAAATACGGAAAGCATCCGGTGTTGACCTGGATGAGAACCTGCTTCTAGACATACATCCAAAGGACAGAGCAGGGCTTTGAGGGGAGCACACCCAGCTCACGGCAGCATTGTCACCAACAGCAGAAAGAGGATTGACCCTATTGTCCACTGGCAATGAAGGGATAAGCTTTGTGGTGGCCATGCATGGTTGAATGTTACTCGGCCTTCAAAAGAAGGACATGGTGACAGACTCTAACAGAATCCAATCTAACAGAGGGCCTTGTGCTCAATGAAGCCATCCACCCAAGCAATTGCTACAAGAAGCTTCTCAAGTTGGGTCTGCAGTGCGTCGATCCATAAAGGAAACCCAAAGGGTGGCTGGGGAGGGCTGGGCTGCAGGAGGAGGGAGAGGAAGATATTGCCCAACAGGTTCAAAGACTCTGAGTTACAGGACAAAGAATTCTGTGGATGGAGATTGAGGGGAGACAGATGAAGAGTAAGGACGGCTTCTTGGAGGGTGGAGACCTAACATCTCTGTGCCATGGACTTAAAAATGGACGTGGGGGTAGATTTTATGGTTTGCATATAAAATAAGCAAATCATTGGACCTAATTTGTCTGCCTCTTGCTTGTTTTTTCACAGGATTGGGCTATAGAGATTTAGCCGCACTTGTTCCTGTCAGAATTATTTTTCCTTGGTTTGTTTTGAGAAACGGTCTTGTTTTGTAGCTCAGGCTGCCATTGAATGCTTGCTGCTCCTGGCTTAGTGAGTATCAAAGATTATAGGTGTATAGGCGTATAGGTGAGTGTGCTAAGATTATTCCCAGACCAGGCCAGAAAAGTACTTTTTAAAGAAAGTTATATGATAATAAAGAGTTAGAGCCGGGCGGTGGTGGTGCACGCCTTTAATCCCAGCACTCGGGAGGCAGAGGCAGGTGGATCTCTGTGAGTTCGAGACCAGCCTGGTCTACAGAGCTAGTTCCAGGAAAGGCTCCAAAGCCACAGAGAAACCCTGTCTCGAAAAAAAACCAAAAAAAAAAAAGAGAGTTAGATTCTGGGTATATGTTAAAAAATAATGATGCAAATATATGTGTTGATCTGATTTGTGCACGAATAAGTGTGTGCTGTTTCATAAATAAACAATATCTGAAATGGACTAGGACAAGATGTTATAGATTAGCTTGTGTTTGATGCCATTTTTAATTTTTGCTTAAATGTGAATTTTATGCTTTTCCTCTACATGAGTACAATAGTTAGATTTCACACACCAAACACCGTCTTGAAGATGTGACAGCGTTTGAAATGTTGTTATAACTGATGCTGCCTAAGCACCTGTGCTGTGCCACTTCTGTCCTACGGGCTGTCACTGTTTAATCATCAAAGAACTGGGTGACGCAGACACCTCTCACATCCTGTCTAAGCTGTCTCAGTTTCAGGAAGATTGGGAAAGGCTTTGAAAGCTCCTCGTAACTTCCAAAGTCTTTTGTGTGTAGTGTTATTGCATCTTTGATAGAGACAGACTGGGAAGAATAGAAATGCCCCCACCCCCACCCTTGTCTCCACCCCCACCCCCATGAGCAGACAGGGAAATTGAGGCACCAAGAGGAAGGTGGCGATGTGCTCACTGGAGCTGAGGACTGTGACTTTGCTCCATTCCACAGCCAGGGGAAGGCTGCCTTCCAAACTCGGGGTGGCTGGAAGAGCAGGGCCTGCAGGGCCTGCAGAGGAAAGCCAGGCTCAGACTGAGTAGTGTGCGGTGTGTGACAGAGGCAAAGGGGTGGAGGATGAGCCAATCCCTAGAAGCCAAAGGAGTATAGCCCTCCAGAAGCCAGCTTTTGTCTCCTGCATCCAGCTGGGTGGGGGCTAACAAGCTCTGTTGTGTCCCCGTTCCCCACCCTCTTCCCCATGTCCTCACCCATCACCATTCCCCATCTGCAGGGAAGCAACTTCAAGGACCTCAGCCATCTGGCTTCGGTCTTCTGGTATCCCTCTACCTAAGGGTTCAGCTGAAACCCACAGTGAGCAAGTTCAAAGTCTTACCACCCAATCGCTCATCCCGATCTCCCTGCCTGCCCTCCCTGGAGTTCAAGGCCACCAGTGTCCCACCACCTCTGAAGTGATGCAGAGAAAACAGTGTGTTTGCCGGGGAAGATAGAAACTTAAGCCTCAGGGATGGGCTGAAGAGCGCCACCCAGTGGACATCTGTCTCGCAGAGCCCCACACCTGACTTGACCACGGGTGACTAGCTGACTTCTTGGTACCAGAGAAGGAACAAATAAGGAGTGAACCTTCAAGGGGAGAGAAGTCACTCTATGGTCCAAGTCCTGGGTTAGGTACGCTCTGCACAAGGCCTCCACAGGCAGGTGGCATTGAGCTATCCAGGAAATGTCCTCATGACCAACAGCTGTTGCCCAAGTGACCCTCAAATGGGCTTGTGATGAGATTATCAAGTTCTGACTCAAAGGCTCTGAGTTCCCCCTTCTCTGACCTGAAGCTGTCTGTTTTCCTATTTCCCCGTCGTTCTTGCTGCCACCTCAAATTCTGCAGCCCACTTTTATTCTTTTCCTGATGGAAGGCCTGGGGGAGGGGAGTCTCCGATGCCTTACTGTACGCTGTTCCCCAGCCCCGAGGACACAGTCTGAGAAGGGCTTGGTGCTGTATACCCAACATGAGTCCAGAATCAGGTAACACAAGACTGCTCCCTGCTGTGGCTCCAGCCTTTTATTTCGGGGAACCCAGGAATGTCCCCCACACACTATGCCCCACACTGTCCTTGAGCCATCCCTGTGCATGTCCACCTCTGTACTCTTTCTCCCTCCTTTCCTGTCTCGGGGCATTTGCTCATGTTGCTTGGCTTCCTGTGGAGGAGACCAGAAAGTACCAGTGATTAGCAACCAGGACCACTGAAGGACGTAGTCAGAACTAGACACCCCAGCCCTGCCTTCAAGTCCCTGAGGACCCACAGTTCCTCCAAGAGTCCCAGAGCTCCAGTGTTACAAAACCCAGCCCAGACCTTGTCTCTCCATCCTTTCCCCAGGGGAGCCCTCCTCCCAAACGAACCCTCCATCCTAGCCCTCCTCCCGCATCACACTCTCAGACCAGCTGGTAGAGGACGTGGTTCTTGTTGCCTGCTCCACACTCAACAGCTAAAATGAGCTCTTTGTAGTTTGGGAAGTCACGTGATCCTGGAAATTAAGTCTGGAAGGATTTACTTCCAAAATCACCAGGCGTTTCCCATTTTCTGGTAGTGATCTAGACTGTGAGCTTGCAAGAGCTCTCCCCTGCCACGCAAAACAGCCATTCGGAACACGTTCTTGGCGGGCGAATTGCTAGTTCAAAGCTCCAAGATGCAAGCCAGAGGCCAGCGTGCCGGCTTTTCATGTTTGAAAGGATTTGTGTGGACAGCTCTTGAGGCTCCAAGATCCAAGCTGGGCTGCATCGACCGTACTTGGGCTGAAAAGAGGCAGCCGCAGACAGGTTTCCCCTGCTGATCCCACTCCAGCTGGGGAGCATGCAGTGGAGGCAGGAACACTGCTGCAGTGTCTCGGATGCCCCCAGGAGGGAACCATGTCCATCGGTGCACACAGCCTGGAGGCCTCCCCTAACCCACTGGGATACCCCATGCTTGATCCTTCCCTGGGAGTCACTCAAAGATCAGGGTCTCCGATGCCTGTTCGTCTTTCCTGAGAGATTCTTGTGGCTTCCCATTCATTCTGAAATCCAACCTCTGGCTGTTTCTGGACCATGTTGGAAGAGGGTAAAATGCCCTGGCTCCAAGAGAAGCCTAGGCTGATGGGATGGCTGCAGGAAATGAGGAAGCCTGCTAAGCTAAATAGCCAGAAGTTAGCCCTGGCAGCCTCAGAGGCCGCAATGACCCAGACAAGTGGACTGGACTGAGAAATCAACCACCAACCACAGATGGCTGGGCTGGGAATCTAGAGAGCCCTCCCCAGGGGACCCTCAGCCCAGCTAAGACCTCCAAGCCAAGCCTGGTCACAAGAAGCCACAAGTGGGGACCTGAGGGAGAGGCAGGGAGACTCAGTGGGCCTTCCACTAAGCACCACTTTCATGGCATGCTTTCTAAGCATAAGTGGAACAAATATTTATATTATGGAAAATTGGAATCTATAAAACTTTTGAAGCATGTTTACAAGCTCAAGCCACGCCCTTCCACGATTGCTTCAACCCCTTTTAAACTGTCTTCACTGAGCCTAATGTATGCACACTTCCTCCTACCATCAGGCATCCTCGCTCCTTCCAGAACATTCTACATCACTGCCATGGGCATCTTTGTCCTTAATGCTCATCTCTCTTTACATGGAGTGTTAAGTACTATCTGCCCCCCCCTTAAATGTTTAAAGTAAACGTTTTGCTATAGAAATAACACAACCCACATAGAAAGGGAACTTAAAGTTTAAAACTGGGTCTGAACTCAGACTTCCATTAACACATATAAAGAGCTTAGGGGTCAACTTTATCCTATCAAGTAAAAACCTGAACAAATGGGAAAAAAATCAACAAATGTTCAGCAAAGTAAGGGGCTTGTTGTAATAGGAGCTGCGGGGCTGC